>NW_027498215.1:0-57502 GCF_021521415.1 Bidens hawaiensis | reverse complement strand
TATCGTCGTCTCTTTCTAAAATTGAAAGGTCCTTTACGGTTGAATTCGCGAATGGTAAATCTATCTTGATTGACTCGGTTATTCGTGGTTGTACTCTAAATCTCAACGACTATGACTTTTCTATCGACCTCATTCCTATGCAACTCGGAAGTTTTGATATCATAGTAGGCATGGATTGGTTAGCTCAACATCGTGCCGAAGTCGTGTGCTTTGAGAAGTATATTCGAATTCCATTAGACGACGATCGGATTTTGCGTATTTTCGGTGAAAAGCCTTCCAAGGGGCTTAAGCTTATGTCATGTACTCAATCTCAAAAATACTTACGTAAAATGTATGTGGCTTTCCTTGCCAATGTCGTGGAAAAGAAACAAGAAAATAAGACAATAAAATACATTCTGGTAGTTCGTGATTTTCCCGAAGTTTTCCCTGAAGATGTTTTTGGTTTACCTCCTACTCGTGAATTGGAGTTTCGTATTGACCTTGTGCCTAGTGCGAACCCCGTCGCCAAAGCTCCTTACCGTCTCGCACCTTCGGAAATGCAAGAGCTAGCGAGTCAAATCTAAGAACTTTCTAGCAAAGGTTTCATCCGCCCAAGTTCATCACCTTGGGGCGCACCTGTTCTTTTCGTTAAAAAGAAGGATGGTTCCTTTCGAATGTGTATCAATTATCGTGAACACAATAAACTCACGATTAAGAATCGATGCCCTTTTCCTAGAATTGACGACCTTTTCGATCAACTCCAAGGCGCATCTTGCTTTTCAAAAATCGATCTTCGTTCGGGTTATCACCAATTGTGCGTTCATGAAGATGATATACCCAAAACCGCTTTTCGAACTCGTCACGGTCATTACGAATTTATGGTTATGCCTTTCGGTTTGACCAATGCACCTGCGGTGTTTATGGACCTCATGAACCGCGTATGCAAGCCTTATCGTGATAAATTCGTGATCGTGTTCATCGAAGACATTCTCATTTACGCGAAATCTAAAGTTGAGCATGAAAAACATTTGCATGATATCCTCTTTTTGTTGAAGAAAGAACAACTTTTTTTCCAAGTTTTCCAAATGCGAGTTTTGGTTAAACGAAGTTCAATTCCTTGGCCATATCGTTAACGAAAAAGGCATTCATGTTGATCCCGTTAAAATCGAAGTCGTTAAAAATTGGAAGACCCCGACTTCACCTACGAAAGTTCGTTCCTTTCTTGGTCTCGCTGGTTATTACCGACGATTCATTTTGAACTTTTCCAAGATCGCTTTACCCCTTACCGCCTTAACTCATAAGGGTAAACCTTATGAGTAAGCAAGACGAAGCTTTTCAAACCTTGAAGCGTATGTTTTGCGACGCTCCTATCCTAGCCCTTCCCGAAGGAAACAAGGATTTTGTTGTCTATTGTGATGCCTCGAATCAAGGTCTCAGGTGCGTTCTCATGCAACGAGGCAAGGTCATCGCCTATGTGTCATGACAACTTAAGGTTTATGAAAAGAATTATACGACACACGACCTTGAGCTCGGTGTTGTTGTATTCGCGTTGAAAATTTGGAGACACTATTTGCACGGAACGAAATATGTGGTATTCACCGACCACAAGAGTCTCCAACATATTTTTGACCAAAAAGATTTGAACATGAGGCAACGACGATGGGCCGAACTTCTTAGTGACTACGATTGCGAAATACGTTACCATCCCGGTAAAGCAAACGTAGTAGCTGATGCCCTTAGTCGCCAAACCCATGTCAAAAGAATTCTTCTTGTAACTGTTGTTATCCAAAATGATCTTCAGCTACGTATCTTTGACGCCCAACACATGTCCATCACTAAAGGCAATATGTACAAAGAGATGTCGTGTGGTGCTGAACTCCAACTCGAAACCAAGTGTGATGGTTTGTTCTATTTTCTTAACCGCCTTAGGGTCCCAGATCATGACAATCTTCGCACGTTTATAATGGACGAAGCTCACAGGTCACGATATTCTATCCACCCCGGTGCGGATAAAATGTATTTCGACCTTCGAACTACTTTCTGGTGGCCTGGCATGAAGAAAGATATCGCTATCTATGTTGGAAAATGTTTAACATGTGCTAAGGTAAAAGCTGAGCATCAAAAACCTGCTGGTTTGCTCGTGCAACCTTTTATTCCAGTCTGGAAGTGGGAGAACATCACGATGGACTTCATCACAAAGCTTCCAGCCACCAAGAGGAAACATGATAGCGTTTGGGTAATCGTCGATCGTAACCAAATCAGCTCATTTCATTCCCATTCGGGAAAATCATTCGATCGAGCAGCTCGCTCAAATCTATGTCAACGAGATTGTTTGTCGCCATGGTATACCTTTGAGTATTATATATGACCGCGATGGTCGTTTAGTGTCGCATTTTTGGAGTTCACTCCAAACCGCTTTGGGAACCCGTCTAAATCTTAGCACCGCTTACCATCCTCAAACGGATGGTCAGTCTGAAAGAACCATTCAGACCCTTGACGACATGCTAAGAACTTGTGTGCTTGATTTTAGTGGTAATTGGGATACTCACCTTCCATTGGTTCGGTTTTCATACAATAATAGTTATCATTCGAGCATCAAAATGGCTCCATTCGAAGCACTCTATGGCCGTAAATGCCGTTCTCCTATTTGTTGGAACGAGATGGTGAGACTCAGCTCACTGGACCCTAAAAGGTCCAAGATACCACCGACAAAATAGCTCAAATTCGTAATAATCTGCTTACTGCTAGAAGTCGCTAAAAGTCTTACGCTGATAAGCGACGACGACCCTTGGAATTCGAAGTCGGCGACCTTGTCCTCCTCAAGGTCTCACCTTGGAAAGGAGTAGTCCGTTTCGGTATGAAGGGTAAACTAGCCCCCCATTTTGTTGGTCCGTTCAAAATCCTTGAACGAATCGGCGATGTTGCTTATCGTCTCGAGCTCCCGCAAGAGCTTCAAGGCATCCATCCTGTGTTTCACGTTTCGAACATTCGAAAAGTTCTAGCTGACGAGAACCTTCATATCCCTCTCAACGAGGTACGTATCAATAAGACAATGCACTTTGTTGAAAGACCGGTGGAAATAGTGGATCGAATGGATAAGGAAACCAAGGGTAGCCGAATTCCTTTGGTCAAGATTCGTTGGGAATCTAAGCATGGTGCGGAAGTCACTTGGGAACATGAAGACCAAATCAGGGCTAAGTATCCGCATCTTTTTGCTACGAATGTTAATTCCTAATTTCGGGACGAAATTTCCTAAAAGTTGGAAATGTTGTGACATTCGTCAAGTTTTTTTATCGTATTTGTGTCCGTTTTATTACCGTTTGTAGTTGGAACTTCACATTTAATAAAAACGTACGATTAATAATTATGTTATCTTTATTGTTTTATTAACGCATGACTCGTAATAATATAATTTATAATCGCTTAAAGTATCTAATATGCTCACTTTTAGCCCCCCCACTATATTGTTTACTTCGATCGCCAAACCAAACTATGAGGACTAGTTTGCAAATATTATTCAAAATCTTCTTCTTCTTTTTTTCCTTTCCCGTCATCACCATCAGCCCCCCCCCCCCCCTCCAATTTTAATTTTGTTTGACCCCCAAATCGCGGGTTTTGGTTTAATTAGGTTGATTCTAAACAATAACGCTCCTTCCTAATATAGTTTAACGCGTAATTGACAGCTATATCATACCAAATTAAATCAATTTCTGTTAACAAAGGTCGCGCCTGATTCCGATCTTGTTAGCCTATAAATACGAGTCCAAAACTCAATTAAAATGCACCACACCATCATCTCACTAGCACGAAACAAAAACCTAAAGATAATTGCAGCCAGTAACAGTTCTTGACCTCGTTTGAGTTTGTCTTCTGGCCGTAACCCTAGCTCGTCGTTCTCGTGCAATCCGTAACCAATTAAGGTAATTAAATATAGCTTATAGGTCGTCTTTGAACCACATTGAAAACCCCTATGTCAATTTTGATTAACAGAGAACGTAAGACCCTTGATTGAATTCTAGGGTTCTTGAGGTTATGATGTGATTTGGGTTTATGGTTAAGTATTCTATGTTTCATAGCTTAATCAAGTTAATAACTGGTCTGATGGTCAGTGCACATTCTGTTAAGCCTTGAACCGGCCTGGGGCGCGGGTTCGATTCCCCCAGGCCCGGTTTTTGTTGATTTTTTTATATTAATTATTTTTAAACCTTTTTAATTATTAAATACTTTACTATATTAATATAAATATTGTTTACACTCGTTTAACTAAACCGAACCCTGTTAAACATTTAAAATAGAATATATATTTTTTTTGTATATATATATATAATTCGGTATTTATAAATTAAAAAAGTTAACCTTATAGATTTCGTTTAATAATCAAAGATGATTTTCTTTATTATAATAATTAAATTAATAAAACCTTAATTACACTTTCACCAATTATTCCATAAAATATAATAAACCCTTTAACGATCCCCAAATCTATTATAAACCTACTTTTGTTTTATATACATGTTTAGTTCGTTCTCTTTGTTTTAGATATTCATTTCGTATATACTTTAATAACTAGGAAAATTAACCGGGACGACTCGCGGATCCATCTAGTTGCGTTAATTGTTATCATCTCCTCGTTACCATATTTCCCTATTCCAAGTGAGTTCTTCATAACCCCATTTTAACGCTTTTAGTATTTTTGGGGTGTAGCATGTCATAAGTTTTTACCTCGTTAGTTGTGTGCTTATTTACAAACCGATTCACAATTTGCGTACATGTTAATATTATAATTGCGTATTGTATATGATTATACGTGAACTTGCTTGTAACGTGTTTACTATTTTTATGGTGGAAGTTACGCAAATGCACACACATAGTGGGAGGGTCCGACAGGACGTACCTACGCCGTCTAACGTTACGACTTCGGTTGTTCGTAAGGTGGTTCTCATTTCCCATATTACTACGGCCTCGGCTAAAGGAACGGGAGGACGACATTTATTGATTTCAACTACTTTATGCTTGGATATTTATTACTTTACGAATGTTGAATCTTGGTTTTTATATATATGTATATTCAAAAACTTATGAAAACTCACCAACTTAATTGTTGACAAATATATTATTTTCAACGTGCTACAGGTTGAATCGATGGCATGCTAAGGATGAAGATCATTAATATACCTTAGGATATTTGAATAAAGAACTTATTTATTGTTTTGATGAAGTGTATCTTTTTTTTATTATGAATAATTGTGTACTTGTTACGTTACGAAATGAAATGATATAATTATTGCCACTTTAAATAGTGTTACGAGCTATGAGTGATCTGTAAGTTACACCCGGGCGTATTCCGCTTAAAGCCAGACGTATATACTCTGATGTAAATGCATTACTCCTTGTAGTAGAAAACTTACTCCACGTTTCACGCATCAAATATAAACTTTCAAACATATTATCGATTGCAGAATTTTAGAAGATACTCTGATGTAAATGCATTACTCCTTGTAGTAGAAAAAAAATAATGAATTATTGATGAAAAATCATCAATCTCGTTTCACAGGTTCATTAGGAATACCAGAAGCAAATGTTGCTCACAAAAATTCTCATAAAAATTCTGGTCATAAATGGGAACAAGGTTGTGGACGAAGCCGAGGACGTGGTTGTGGTCATTTTGACAAAAAGCATTTTAATGGTCGTAACCATTCATTTAAATGGAACACTATTTCTTAAAGTCGTGGCCGTGGTCGTAGCCAGAGAGCCAATAATTACCATGTTACACAAAATAACAATTCCAACCAACACAATAAATGGAATGATGTTGGTAGGTCCGGAAACAATGACACAACCTATTTTAAATGTGGAAGTACAAACCACTTGTCAAAGGCTTGTCGCACAGCTCCACATCTGTGTGAACTATATCAACCCTCTCTCAAAGGAAAAGAGAAAGAAATGAACCATGTTGATAACTTTGATGATCTCAATGCTAAGCTGAGCATTGCAGAATTTGATGTGGAACTCTGAAATAAATGTTGCTTGACGACAATAACTATACACAATAATTAAGTGTTTCTCATTATCTTTAATTATGTGTTTTCCTTCATGTACTGTTTGTTTTTCAGTTAAATAAAGTTCTTATTAAAATATCATAATGTCTTCGTTATGCACTTATTACTTTTCTTAATATTTTCAAGATTTAAAATGAAAATCACTTGAGCACAAGATCAAACAAATGAAGAAGATATATGTATAGCGGATAGTGGAGCCACGCATACTATACTTAGATCCAACAAATATTTTTATAAACTGAAACCAACAAAAGGGATCATCAATACAATATCAGGTCCTACAAACTTGATAGAAGGAGTGATAAAAACTAATTTAGCATTACCAGATTGTACAAAGCTCAAAATAGAAAATGTTTTATTTTCCCCATAATCAACAAGAAATTTGTTGAGTTTCAAAAACATATATCATAATGGATATGATACTTAGTCAAGGACTGTTAGTAATGAAAAATATTTTCATATCATAAGCAAAAATCATATATTGGAAAAACTGCCAATGCTCCATTCTGGTTTACATTATACATATATAAATGTGCCTCAAGCACATATGACAGTCAAATAAAATTTTTGTGATTCTGGTACATAAACTTATGGCATGACAGATTAGGCCATACAGGATCCACAGTGATGAAAAGGATCATTGAAAATACACATGGGCATCCACTGAAAGATCAAAAGATCCACAAAATATATAAAATGTCTCAATGTACATCTAATTCTCTTGGCAAATTAATTACAAGGCCTTCGCCATTTAAAGTTGATAAAGAAACACCAATGTTTCTTGAAAGAATTCAATGTGACATATGTGGACCAATTCATCCACCATGTGGACCATTTAGATACTTCATGGTCTTAATAGACGGATCCAGCAGATGGTCTAATTTCTCTTTATTATCGACTCGTAATGTTGCTTTTGTAAAATTTCTTGCTCAAATTATCAAATTTCGTGCACATTTTCCCGACTATACTATTAAAAGAGTAAGGCTTGATAATGCGAGAGAATTTACATCGCATGCTTTTGATTATTATTGCATGTCTGTGGGGATTGTTGTTGAACACCCTGTTGCTCATGTATAAAAACAATATTGTTTATCCGAGTCGTTGATCAAACGCCTAAAGCTAATAGCTAGACCATTAATAATGAGGACAAAACTCCTTGTTTCTATTTGGGGTCATGCAATTATGCATGATGGATCATTAATTCATGTGAGACAAAGTGCAAATCATAAATACTCTCCCATACAACTTGTTTCCAGAAATGAGCCAAATATCTCTCACCTTAGAATTTTTGGGTGTGCTGTGTAT
Organism: Bidens hawaiensis; assembly: GCF_021521415.1. Lineage (NCBI taxonomy): Eukaryota > Viridiplantae > Streptophyta > Magnoliopsida > Asterales > Asteraceae > Bidens > Bidens hawaiensis. The sequence goes on along the minus strand of NW_027498215.1, from coordinate 50,159 downwards.
GTTCCTATTGCACCACCACAACGCACAAAAATGGGTCCTCAAAGAAGGTTGGGAATATATGTTGGATATGAAAAGTCTTCCATCATAAGATACATTGAACCTTTAACAGGTGATGTATTTACAACACGTTTTGCTGATTGCCATTTTAACGAGACAATATTCCCGGCATTAGTGGGAGAAATGAAAAAGCAAGAAAGAGATATATTATGGTGTGTGCCATCATTATTACACCAAGACCCAAGATCAAAAAAAAGTGAGACAGAGGTTCAAAAAATAATACATCTACAAGAAATTGCCAATCAGTTACCTGATGCATTTACTGATATAAACAGATTCACTAAATCTAATATACCAGCTGCTAATGCTCCAGCTCGAGTTGATATTCCAAACAAGCAAAACCATAATAATTCACCTCATGAATCCCAAAAACGTTTAAAACGTGGAAGGCCAATCGGTTCAAAGGATAAAAATCCTCGAAAAAGAAAGGACTCTGAGAAGGATACTGACCCTAATGAAGGAATGATTGAGAAAACCTCACATCAGGAACGAATAAATGATATAACACTCCCTCAGAAAGAAATAAATTATTCCAATAAGGAATTGTCAATCAACTATGGTCAATAACAAATAATGTGGGATCGAGATGAAATGGAAAATATTGTTGATATATTGTCTTATTCTGTGGCAAGTGATATCATGGAAGAAAATGATGACCCTGAACCAAAATCTGTAGATGATTGTAAAAATCGACAAGATTGGAACAAATGGAAAGATGCCATTCAAGCTGAATTAAATTCACTAAACAATCGAAAGGTTTTTGGACCTATTGTCATTACACCAAAGTCAATAAAACCTGTAGGATATAAATGGGTTTTTGTGAGAAAACAAATTAAGAAAAATGAAGTTACAAGATATAAAGCAAGACTTGTTGCTCAAGGTTTTTTCTCAGAGGCCAGGAATTGACTATGAAGAAACGTATTCTCCTGTTATGGATGCTATTACGTTTAGATATTTAATCAGCTTAGCAGTCTCTAAAAATTTAGAGATGCGTCTAATGGATTTTTTCACAGCTTACATATATGGATCACTAGACAGTGACATCTATATGAAAATTCCCGAAGGATTTAAACTCCCCGAAGCATTAAGCTCAAAGCCTAAGGAAATGTATTCCATGAAGTTACAAAGATCCTTGTATGGACTGAAACAATCTGGAAGGATGTGGTACAAACGTTTGAGTGATTATTTGATAAGCAAAGAATACACAAATAATCTTATTTGTCCATGCGTCTTCATTAATAAGACAATATCAGGATATGTGATCACAACTGTGTACGTTGATGATCTAAATTTAATTGAGACACAAAAAGAAATTACTGAAGCAATTGCTCTTTTAAAGAAAGAATTTGAAATGAATGACCTTGGAAAAACCAAATATGGTCTTGGTTTAGGAGCATATGCATAATGGGATACTTGAGCGTCAGTCAACTTATACTGAGAAACTCTTAAAATGTTTCAATATGGATAAAGCAAATCCTGTAAGCACACCGATTGTTGTTAGATCACTCAATGTTAACAACGATCCATTTCGTCCTTGAAAAGATAATGAAGAGATTCTTAGTCCTGAAGTACGATACCTTAGTGCAATTGAGCACTTATGTATCTTACTAACTGTACAAGACCTAGCATTTATTTTGAAGTTAATTTATTGGCAAGATTCAATTCATCCCCTACTAAAAGACACTGGAATGGCATTAAACATATTTTTCGGTATCTAAAAGGAACTGTTGATTTAGGTTTATTTTATCCTAATGATTCAAAAGAAGGGTTAGTTGGTTATGCAGATGCAGATTATTTATCTAATCCCCATAAAGCAAAATCTCAAACTGGATACATATTTAAGAATGGAGGAACAGCGATTTCCTACCGTTCTCAGAAACAAACACTCGTTGCAACATCTTCAAATCAGACTGAAGTCTTTGCATTGCATGAAGACACAAGAGAATGTGTATGGTTAAGATCTATGTCACGACACATATTGATTTCTTGTGGACTAGAGAAATATCGAATTCCAGCTCCTATCTATGAAGATAATGCAGCTTGTGTCTCTCAAATGAAGGAAGGGTATATCAAAAGTGACAGAACAAAGCATATACCACCAAGATACTTTGATTATACTCGGGACCTTATTAAAGACAATCAGGTTGAGATGAGATATGTCCAATCCAGTAACAACTCAGCTGGTCTTTTCACAAAAGCACTTCCCACAACAACATTCCGGAAACACGTTCATGATATTGGTATGAGACACATACGGAAAATGTAATGACATACAACTTGAGGGGGAGCTATATATTGCACTCTTTTTCCCTTAACTAAAGTTTTTCCCACTGGGTTTTATTTTACAAGGATTTTAATGAGGCAGTAATTCAAGATCCCGAAGTTTGAAATATGTCATCCAAGGGGAGTGTTATAAACATGTGGATAACATATGCATGTGGATGACACCAATTTTCAACTTCAATTATATAACCTTGTCTCCTAAATAGTAAAGTTGTTGTAATATATATTGTACGTAAATGTAAGGGTAAAGATCATCCAGTAATTCACATTTTCATATATTTGCTATCAACATCTTACTCCTTTTCTTCTTTAATCATATCCAATCTTCTTATAATTGTGGTAATATTATAACATATATATATACACACATATATATGGGAAGGATCAATAGAGAACTCATTGTTTGGGAGAGAACTAGAGAACTCATAAATAGAGGGTTACTTTTGTAAAAAATGCTTTCCAAATAATATAAATAACCCACAGCTTCACCCAATTACCGTCTTCACCATACGTCTTCACAAATTGATGATCCAATTCTGATATTTGTTTCAATTGAAGAGAGTTTGATAATACAGTAATGATTTCGAGATGTTATGGAAGAAATTTAATGCTCAACTTCCTGTTTTAGTCAGCAAATTTTCAGATCTAAGAGTTTGACTTCGTCATTGGTCAAAATGGATAGAAAACGTCAAAATTAGAGTTATAATGATGAAATTGAAGGTTGATTAAGAGTTGATTATTGATTCTGAGTATTCTTATATTAGTTTCATTAATCATTGTGTAGTTTTGATGAGGTAATTTGGAGGATTATGAACCAATTGTGTTTATGGGGTTCCTGCAATACTAATATTATGTATATCACATAAGTGCATATGTTGGTGCATTTTGTGACCGTCGCTATGCAATTCTGACCAGCGGAACGCCACAGGCGAAGTTAGCACAACTTCGCCTTAGGCGAAGTTAGAACAACTTCGCCATAGGCAAAGTTAGCACAACTTCGCCTACTGAAGCCCAGGCCCGAGAATGTTTTATATATATATACGTGTGTCTTGTTTAGGTTTGTGAATCCAGAAATTAGTGTGTATTTTGAGCAGTTCAAGTAGCTAGAGAGTGTAAGAGACAAGGAGAGTCGTGTGAGACGACCCGAGGTCGAGCTCACCTCGGGTCAGTCGTGTTTTCTGTTTGGTTACGGTATGTAACGTGTTTGTTTGATTATTATATAAGAATCTGCAGATTTGATTATTCCGTTCTTGTATTTGTTCGTGTGTGTAATCGTGTTCTTAGTCTTCTACACCATTAACGAGTCTAGGAGGATTCCGCACTCCTAGACCTCGTGCGGATCTCGTATCGATCGGCGACGCCCCGGGGGGACTTACATGTGGTATCAGAGCCTTAGGCTCTTATGCTATGGTTCGAGATCTGCGTTTTGGTGTTTCTGACACGTTTCTGTGCGTTTTCGGCCGAACAGCCGCCGCAGGCGAAGTTATTGGGTTCAGGCGAAGTTGTCGCTTAAATTTTAGGGTTTAGGCGAAGTTATGAACAGGCGAAGTTATCGAAGTTATGGCCAGGCGAAGTTATGGCCAGGCGAAGTTATGGCCAGGCGAAGTTAGCAACCAGGGAAGTTAGCAGCCAGGTGAAGTTAAAAAAAAAAAAAAAAATTGTTTGGAGTTTTCGTCTGTATGGCCAGGTGTACACGATTATTGTGAGACTGAAGATGTTGTTCCGTCAACGAGTGATCTTGTTATCTCTTGGTCTTACGTGTGAACAAATACGGTCAACTCTGGATTTGGAGTTGAGGTTGTGAATGGGATATTGTTTGAAACTGGATATTGACACATATTCGTGTGTTTGTGGGCAATGAAATTGTTGTTGTTCGAGGTTGACCAACTGAAGAAAGTCAAATTGAACTAAAGGTTTTCGTCATTACTGGATTGCGGTCAGAGCATATTATTTATGTTATTTTCAAGGCGTTCGAGAATTGGATCCTGAAACGTGATGCTTATTTATTAGAGTGAAAATTCTGGAACAAGTTGGATTTAATCGGGAATTAACGTGTTTATGTTCTTGATCGTTATCCCTGGTGATTGAAGATGCTTCGGATTAATTAATGGTCATGTGTTAGATTCTGTCAAGGTGGTTTTGTGATGAAATTGATCACTTGATGTTGAGTAGTTGAAGATTAAACCTTATCGTATGCCGACGAGTTGGTGAAGTTGTGGAGGAAGCCCAACTTCACGTGTTGGTGAAGTCAGATGGACTCACGTGATTGGTTGAGATGATCTATTGGCACGAGGATGCATGCATTTCAAAGACCTCAATCTATATTGTCGGAGAAGCTAACACTGAAGGGGAGATCTGATATGGAAGACGCTGGGTGATTGGTAGATTTGTGAAGCTACATGACAGATTCCGACACGGCTGGTTGACTGCAAACAGAAGATCATCAGTTAAGAGGGGGACTGTTGGTGCAAGTCTTGTAACAGATGATCTTTTGAGTTTGTTAGAATTGAGAGCAACGGTCAAAGGGGAGACTGTTGGTGCATTTTGTGACCGTCGCTATGCAATTCTAACCAGCGGAACGCCACAGGCGAAGTTAGCACAGCTTCGCCTTAGGCGAAGTTAGAACAACTTCGCCATAGGCGAAGTTAGCACAACTTCGCCTACTGAAGCCCAGGCCCGAGAATGTTTTATATATATACGTGTGTCTTGTTTAGGTTTGTGAATCCAGAAATTAGTGTGTGTTTTGAGCAGTTCAAGTAGCTAGAGAGTGTAAGAGACAAGGAGAGTCGTGTGAGACGACCCGAGGTCGAGCTCACCTCGGGTCAGTCGTGTTTTCTGTTTGGTTACGGTATGTAACGTGTAAGAGACAACTTCGCCTACTGAATCTGCAGATTTGATTATTCCGTTCTTGTATTTGTTCGTGTGTGTAATCGTGTTCTTAGTCTTCTACACCATTAACGAGTATAGAAGGATTCCGCACTCCTAGACCTCGTGCGGATCTCGTATCGATCGGCGACGCCCCGGGGGGACTTACAGCATATATGGAATACCATCAGTCCGTATGCATTTAGTTGCAGATAAATGCATGCATGCAGGTAACACAATACTATGAAACATTTCATATGCTTATTAGCAAACACACCTCAATCCAGTTAATTATAAGTGCTACATTTATGCAATACAACAGACTGCAGATGTATGTAACAGATAACTACTGTATATATGTAATACAACATATTGCATATGTAAGTAACAGACAAGTGTTGTGTATATGTAATACAACAAACTTCAGATGAATGTAATATATAAGTGTTGCATGTATGTAATACAACATACTATATATGTAGGTAATAGATTAGTGTTTCATATACGTAATAGATAACTGCTGCATATATGTGAAATACAACATACTATATATTAGAGCTAGATCGGGTGAAAGATACAGAGAATGATGGAGTGAGAGAAGAGATACTGACATGTTTAGATTTAGGTCAATTCCAATTCACCCCCTCATTAAAAACCTAGCCCTTTTTTCTATTTCCCCATTTGTAAGGCCCTGTTACCGGTGCCCTACTTTGGACGTTGGATTTACTCGTAAACACAGTTCCAATTATCAGAGTTAATTAAAACATTCGCGGAATATTAAAACTTTCATAACATTACAATAATTATTCATAACTTGTCTTAAAACATTCATCTTGTCTTTCACAATCAAAACATTAATTATAAAACATCATAAGTCTTAAAATGCCAGACTCTTATCCTTCTGCCATGTGTCCACGCTCAAACCAGCTGTCTCATTCTACTCACCTGCATGCATACGAAAATTCAGCTACGCTGAGTGAGTTCTAGTTAATCATACATCATACAATACTTATACTTACCTTCCATTATGCATCCAAAGATTACATAATAATTACTTTACTATACATAATTTCATACATACTTTCATACTGTATAGTTACTGTCCATTATATCTCAAATATTATTAGGGTCTGATCCCTCTGTTCTTGTCTATCTCATATATTATTAGGGTCTGATCCCTTTCTTGTCTATCTCAGATATTATTAGGGTCTGATCCCTCTTTTCTTCTCTATCTCAAATATTATTAGGGTCTGATCCCTTTCTTCTCTATCTCAGATATTATTAGGGTCTGATCCCTTACTTCTTCATCTCCGTACATACTACCTTTACATACCTGTATCATACATATACTTTCTTTAATCATTCATACATATTCATATGTTGTACATATATATACATATCATACACATCCATCTTTCATATACATACCTCCCTTGTCAATACGTGCAATATCCGAAGATCGTTCACTTACCGACAAGCTCTCAATCACGTTCATATCATAATATCTATCACATAAAGCATTCATGGCATACACTTACCATTTAAGGTAAGTTTATTAACTATCACATCGAGTATGCACACAGCCCCAAAAACATAACAAGGAAATGGGGCTAGAAACTCACCTGAATGCGGTTACGTTCACCTTTAATGGTAATCTCTTTCTTTAGTTGTGCACGGCTAACTGTATAACAATTACGCGTATTAATTACTACCACTATCCATATCGAATTTCTAGTTTAATTATCACCTCAACGAACGGGGGTCCGGGGCAGCGCCCCTGGCAGCGAGGTTCTATGGGCGGCAGCCCCTAGCGGGGTCCAAGGGGCAGAGCCCCTGGCTGGGGTTAATTCGTTATCTTAAATTATTATTAGGATTTTAAATTATTATTTAATTCGCTAACTCATTTTCCGTAACGAATTAAGCCTGATTCGTTAATTAATTCGTTATCTTTCATGATCTAGTTCGTTAGCTGATTCATTATTCTGGTTCGTTATCTCAACATGGTCTGGTTCGTTACCATAGTTCGTCATCTTGTCATCATCTGGTTCGTCCTTCCAATTCGTTATCAGAACATGACTTGATTCGTTATTCTGATTTGTTACCTTAACATAGTGAATGAGCATATAACGAATTACCAGATTCGTTATCTTATCTAACGAATGGATAGATATCGAATTAAGGGCTCATTCGTTATCAAGTCACACAAATGGATCCCATTCGTTATGAACGCGCAACGAATTATCAACCATAACGAACTACCAACAGATCTTATCCAGACCTTTGACTCAAGGGTCAAAGTCAAAATCGTCAAGAACATACGCAGTCAGCGTTTATCAGATCTGCAATTAAAGCTTCAATCCTTAACGAAATATCATGATTTAGGTATCAATGAACTCAGAATCCTAGCGCCAACAAACCCCAATCCATCTGTCGTTCGAATATTACGTTTTACATGGTGCGGTTTACACATATATACATACAGCTCGTTAATCAAACAATTAAACCATCAAATGTTAACGATATCCAGTGAGGTTTGTTGTGATAGGTTCGTTTTTACCATTATCATACAGATCTAAGAACCCCCAAACGAAACCGAACCTAAATTAACGATTTCTAATTATAACCGTACCTTAAACGAGTCGATCTACGGACATGATCTAGTATTGATGCAGGTTTGGCTCGTTACGACGTTCCAGCACCAACAGGCTCGGCTTTTCACCTTCGAATCTTGTCTCGGGATCTATGATAGTGTTTGTGTGTGTTTTTGATGGTGTAGGCTGAGGTTTGTTGTGATAGGTTCGTTTTTACCATTCTTATACAGATCTAAGATCCCCCAAACGAAACCGAACCTAAATGAATGATTTCTAATTATAAACGTACCTTAAACGAGTCGATCTACAGACACGATCTAGTATTGATGTAGGTTTGGCTCGTTACGACGTTCCAGCACCAACAAGCTCGGGTTTTCACCTTCGGATCTTATCTCGGGATCTATGATAGTGTTTGTGTGTGTTTTTGATGGTGTAGGCTATGGTGTAGAGATGTATAAAGATGGAAAGGTTTAGGGTTTAAGGGGTACTTATAATCCCTTAAGCCCATGGACCTAAGGCCCATTCCATCTCCTATTTCATCTTTTAAAGTCAAAGTCCGTCATCTTATAGTTTATTTATCTAAACGGACACATGACACTATATTAAATAAATGAAATGTCATTTATTTATTATTATCAAAAGTATGATGTTACAGAATTCCATTATTTTCAACCATTGATCATGTAAAATTAAAGGTTTTAATGGAGTTCTCTAGTTCTATATATATATATATAGAGAGAGAGAGAGAGAGAGGTTAAAATAAAAAGTGAAGTTTGTCTAAAAAGTGTAGGAAGTGATCTGATGCGTTAGATTGTGTGATCTAATGGTTACGTTTCGTTGTAGTGTTTTTTTTCGGAATGTGTTTTATTTTCATACTTGTTTTATAACACTCCGGGGGCATAATCGTCTTATGTGTTATATTATATATTGAACATTATCAATCTATAATTATCATATTTTTACCAAATTTAAAATTCAACACGAAAACGTCATACTCTATACAGTGTGTTTCTTATCAAATTTTAATCAAAATATAAAAGAGAACACCAAATTTAATGCAAAATTAAAACACATCACCAAAAACACCAAAAACTAAATCACACTATCTTGATTATTATAAATTATATTGCGATATGCTTTTGATCCAATAACAATAAACATAATTATAGAAAAAAAAAGCACATGATTGCATACATGTCAAGACCAACTATATTACGAAAAAACACAATTTCTTTTTAATTAAAAATTCAAACACTAAAGTTATACCCTACCAGCAAAATGTTAGGCAACTAAAATAAAAAATTAAAGAATAAGAACTAGAACACTATGTTCGCAAATAAAAATCCAGTAAGAGTAAGATACACATAATCACCAAAGTTAGAACATCATAACAAAAGCACTATGTTCATGAAAAAAACATCATAACAAAAGCACTATGTTCATGAAAAAAAAACAGTATCATGTACATCGTAACTAAACATTCACAAGAAAAAAAACTATATTCTTGATTAAAAATAGTTACAAGGAACCAAAAATTATGATCAAAAACACACTCAGAATTCCTCATCATAGTTCTCGCCATCGAATTCATCTTACCGACCGGCAGCGCCGTCTAAATTCTATCACAGTAACTTTAATTCGCACTTTTTTACTCTTAAACTTTTGATCTTCACTTTCACTTTCATATCGAGATGGATCTTCAATGGAACGCTCTTATTATTCTAAAGATCTGATTTCAAATCATTGCTATAATCTCTTTCTAGTTCAACGCCGTTGTGTTCTTCTTCACGGGTATCATTCCGTCGCCGGTCGATGTCGTTTGAATTGAAGGAAACGGAAACTGGCGCGTAAAAAAGGCGATCATTTTGTTGTGGTCACATACGGGAGCGGTCGTAGATCTGAGCCTTAGTGGCAAGAAACGTAGGGTTTGCGATGGGGGCAGCGATGGTTTTGGAGGCGGGGAGATATTTTCTGTCTTTGAAGGCTTTTGTGATGGAGGCGGTGATTTATGTGTGTGTATTTAATGGTTGTTTTTGAGAAATGATTATATTAAATATTTTTGTAGATATGAACATTGCTGGTATGGATAAAGAAATCTTTTGACCATAAAGAAAGATGATTAAGTTTGAATAAATTATGTGTGTGTATTGCATTAATACCAAAAATCAAAAAAATGTATGGACGATCCTACCCTTTCGTGTTTTATCTAATCCAATGATCCTAATTACTTCCTACATTTCTTAGAAAATATTAACTTCTTATTATAATCTTGCTATATATATATATATATGCGTGAACATAATCACACACAACGTTTATAAAAGAGTCCATTTTATTAAAGTATAACAATATGATTGCTATGATGGCTATCAACCGACCGACCAAACTGTTGAGTAGCTCATCTTCTACTCCTCTTCTTCTTCCAGCATGCTACCAAGACTGTTAAATAAGAGTGGTGAATTCAGTTATCTTCGTGAGTCGCGACATATTCTTTTTTACCCATATTTATTAGATTAAGTTCTTGTTTCATGTATTGTAAACGAGCCTCTGGTAGTCAATCAATCCCATGAAATCTAACCCATAACGATTCCCATATTTCTCAAGCACCCTGACTTCTCGTGACCTGCATAAACACATTCTCTAGCAGGGACTGAAAGATAATAGCCTCAACCAACTTTTTTTTTTTTTTTATCTTCTACGTCATTTCTTGTCAACAGATCTTACATTTCCCACAACTCGTGGTTGTCAAAAATCGACTCCATAATTGACACCCAAGTATTGTAATTTGATTTTTTTAAGATTCGGACACTGCATAGATGTTGCCACTTAGTTTTCTTGCACGTGTCACCTGGAAAGCGAGTAGTCTTTCATTAGTCATGGTAGTTGAGCTTTGAATTCTTCCTTTGATCAAAGATACGTGATTCGCATGCCTTGCAACATGGAACGGCTTTAATCAGATGTGGTTAGATTCCCCACTCTAATACCAATTGTTGGAGAAACATTGAATAAAGTCGAAAGAAACTTTTATTACTTGTAGACTGAAAACTAAACACAAACTCCAACCAATTAAACCCTATTTATAGACTAACACAATCAAAATCACAACTATGAAAGAAACAAATTCAAACAAGATAATGATAAACAATTTAAATAGATCGATGTAATTTCCTCTTTATTCTCTTGTGAGATTGGCCTTGCCTTCTCTTAGTTTATCTTAAAAATAAATCAAGATTAACCTTATCAATAACTCTGTGAAACTAATACATTGATAACCCGCAATTTTGTGAATATTGTATTTGTATTTATAGAACAATAGAATAGTGATGTACTTTATAAACACAAAGTCAATGATGTTATATTCAGGGACGGAACTACAGGAGGGTCTGGAGGGTCCGTTGACCCTCCGGCCGGCCAAATTCGAAGGTTACCGGAGTACTCCGTCAAAAAAGGTTATGTTTAGTTAAACCTCTTGATTGTCCTCCAAAAGGCATTGAGGATAAAAGAACAAAAGAAAAGATGAATTAATGTTTTCCGGCGACGGTCGATCAGCCTGTGAGCGGAAGTCCGATGGACTTGCGTTTTATGAAAATGAAGAGGCATAGTATTCAGTGTTTATTGGGTTAAAAAGCTTAAAAAATATTATGACTGGGCTATTTAAAACCGAACTTGGCCCACCAAATGTGCAAATTAAAACCCAAATAATTAAAACCTAAATATTTATTTGTTGTATTTTATATTTTCAAGAAAATCTCTTTTATTTCTCCTATACATGCCGGCTGCCAATCTTCAACCCTTAAGAAAAATCATAAATTCTCAAGTTTCTTAAAAATCTATGAACATAGGTCCACCTTTTTGCAACCATAAGAAGTAAGTTTCTTTTAATTTTCTTTTGTTACTTTCTGTTTTATAAATTGTTATTTTAATTAATAATTTAAGTTTGATTGAAGGTTGTACGGTTGTTTTGTCATATCTTATTCAAGACATATAACTAGATTAGTATTCTACATAATTCTTTTGGACCCAGGTTTGAGAGTGGATTTTGAGAGTAAAATTGTAAATAAATGGGGGAAAGACTTTGGTATAATAAAAACACAATTGTTATAATTTTCTCTTAGTTTTATGTTTTGAAACGCATCTATAGACATATTTAGGCCAAGAACTTAAAACAAGTATCAATAATTCATTAAAGCCTAATGAAATTAATTATAAGAAAAAAAGAAGTTGAGAGGAATTTGAGTTATCCGTTAGTGCTATGTTGAGAAAGTTATTACAACCGTTGAAAATGAAGTAGTTTACAAAGGTTTTAAGCTATGGGGCCTTGTACATTACAACTACTAGGCGTCACATCGATTGGTAAAAAACATAGTGATTGATGTACTTTAACGAAAAAACCATTTCTATTACGACCCCCCGACCAAAAAATTCTGGTTCCGTCACTGGTTATATTTAGTCATTATGAAAAGAGAGAAAGAAAGAAAATATGCAAGTAGTGTTTGCATATGCGGAGTGGATAAAATACAATCAGCAGGGACACAGGACCACGTATGTTGTATCCCAAATTGGAAATACCTCACATGCATTCCCTCATATGCTATGAAACTTATTCTAGGAGGGTCTATGGGTTATTATTTAAATATAGGGACCCGTAATCATAAACTCAAATCATTTCCCATGGGACACCTTAAATTGAAGGTGAGAATTGACCCAATTGTTTTTCGTGTTTATTGAAAGTGACCCATATCATGCTTTTTTATTCATTTATTGAAAAGGAGCCATATTTTGATATTATGCTTTTTGAACCCATATTATGCCTTTTGATTTGGTTAAGCCGAGTACTTGAAATCTTTGGTCTCTGCTCTCTTAGAGGGTGAATAAAATTTAGATGACTAGATCTACTATATACTAGATTATTGTAAAAATAGTAATACCCCATAAATGTAACTGACCACTGTGTTGCTTGCAAGAAAGGAAAAAAGAAGAAGAATTCACACCCATCTAAGTTAATAAATACCATTGATACTCCTCTAGAGCGACTTCATATGGATCTGTTCGGTCTTGTGAATCCTGTGAGTATCGTTGGTGATTGGTACTATTTAGTTGTCACTGTTGGCTATTCAAGATATTCATGGATTTTATTTATGAGTTCAAAAGATCAGACACCTATTATTGTTCAAAATTTAATCACTAAGATCGAATCAATATACAAACTGAAAGTGAGACGTATTCGAAGTGATAATGGTACGGAGTTTAAAAACAATGTGTTAGATTTCTTTTGTGTTCAAAAGGGAATTCATCGAGGATATAGTGCTCCTTACGTACCACAACATAATGGGGTGGCTGAAAGAAAGAATATTCCTGTTCAATTTTGGAACGAGGCTGTGAATACTGCCTGCTATACGCTTAATCGTGTTTTGACTGTGAAGAAGCTTCAAAAGACGAGTTATGAGCTTCTGAACAAGAGAGCCTAATTTAAAGTACTTTGAGCCATTTGGGTGTCTTTGTACTATGTTGAAGAAAGATGCGGGAAAATTTGAAGAAAAAGCAATTGAATGTTATTTCTTGGGTTACGCATCACCTAAGAAACGTGTATTTAACTTTACCTCGGGTTGTGTAGAGGAGTGGTACCATGTTGATTGCCAAAGGTACACCACACCTTCCCAAGGAAAAGGCCCTGATTGGATGTTTGATTTTGAGAATTTATTTAATTCGTTCACTCAATTAACCGAGCAACCAGATGAAGACATGGTGCGTGCATATTTGTAAGATCAATACTTACCTCCAAGATCTTCAGTTTCTAATTATGAAGACGCAATTCAAGATTATGTTCCTGGTATATCCGACATGATTTCTATATCTTCGGATGATAGTCCGTTTGTTGATTCTTCCTCAGCTCCACTTCCTGAAACACATGTGATTGGTGAATCATCTCATGATGCTGAGGAGAATCTCACTAATTTAACAGACAATGTTGTTGTGCCTGAGAATCCTATTATCCGGATTCATAATTATCATCAGCATGATAACATCATTGGGGATCTTGATGTAGGTGTGCAAACACGTTATCAAGTTGCTACCTCAAGTGAGCCTTACATATTGTATGCTTATGCAGATTTACACTCTTCGGGAATCGTTAATCTCGCCAAATACACTTGTTTTCTATCCCAAGTAGAGCCAAAGATGACTCGTATGGCACTTGAAGATTCTTCTTGGGTAGAAGCGATGTAAGAGGAATTGAAACAATTTAACCGACTGGGTGTATGGGATCTCATCGATAAACCCGCTAGAGTCAATAAACCAATTCCTACGATGTGGGTATTTAAATGTAAAAAGGACGATCGTGGGGTGATCGTTAGAAACAAAGCACGGTTAGTGGTGCAAGGTTTTCATCAGCAAGAGGGAATAGACTACACTGAAGTATATGCTCGGGTTGCAAGATTGGAAGCTTTACGAATATTTTTGGCTTATGCAGCTTTCAAGAATATTAAAGTTTATCAAATGGATGTGAAAAGTGTTTTTCTCAACGGAGAACTACATGAGGATGTGTTTGTTTTACAACCTCTTGGCTTTGAAGATCCTGATTATCCGGGTCGACTTTACCGATTAAACAAGGCCCTGTATGGTTTACACCAAGCCCCGAGAGCTTGGTATGGCACGCTTGCTGACCATCTTACTGATAACAGCTTCAAGCGAGGAACTGTAAACTGCACATTATTTTATAAGAATATTAGTGATGATCTGCTCCTCGTTCAGATATATGTCGACGACATTATCTTTGGGTCAACAAATGACAAGTTATGTAAGGATTTCGAGAAGTCAATGCAAAAAAAGTTCTAAATGAGCTCGATGAGAGAAATGAACTTCTTTTTAGGGTTGCAGGTTCATCAGTCTGAAAAGGGAATCTTCATTCATCAGACGAAGTACGTGAACGATCTCTTAAGCCGATTCAAGATAACTTCCAGAAAAATCCCTTCAACTCCTCTCCCCGTGGATCACAATTTATCATCGGATGAATTGGAGGAAACCGTCGATCCTACCCTTTATCGAGCGATGATAGGTTCTTTAATGTATCTTACTGCTTCTCGACCTGACATAATGGTTGTAGTTTGTTTATGTGCTAGGTACCAAGCAAGTCACCGAGTGACTCACCTAGCAGCGGTAAAGCGTTTACTTCAATATCTGAGGGGGTAATCCTGACATCGGGTTATGGTGTCCCAATGACGATAATTTCGATTTCACTGTATTTTCCGATTCATACTATGGAGGGTGCAAGATCAACTTTAAATTGACTACAACATGGTGTCAATTCCTACGGAGCCGGCTTGTTTCCTGGTACTGTAAGAAGCAGACAACGGTCTCCACTTCAACCATCGAAGCCAAATCTGTGGCAGCCTCGAGTTGTTGTTCACAGGTTTTATGGATCCAGCAACATTTGCGGGATTACGGTTTGAAGTTTCTTACTACTCCAATCTTTAATGATAACTCTGCTGCTATAAGTATCACCAAAAATCCCGTGCAACACTCAAAAATGAAACATATTGAAATTCGATATCATTTCATACGGGATTGTTTTGAAAAGAAATTAATTGATATTGAGGAAGTGCACATCGATTTTCAAAAAGCCGATATGTTTATTAAGGAATTTGATAAAACACGTGTTTAACTTTCTGCTTGGTTTAAATGGATTAAAAACCCTTGCTGATATCCTGAAACAAGGATAACTATCTTTATTTTATGTTCACTTTCTTTCATTTAATTTTCATTTAATTTTTTATATTTTGGGTTTTGGGGGTGAAATAGAAAATACAAAAATATTATTCTTTTTGTTTGTATAGAGAAAATCCTAAAACATTAAAAAATTTTAAAAAATACAAAAATATTGTGATTTTTGTTGAAAATATTTTGAAAAAGTCAAAAAACATTAAAAATTTTATTGGAAAATTCAAAAATATTGTGTTTTTCTGTTTGTATAGAAAAATCCAAAAAGCCAAAAAGATTGTGTTTTTTAAAGTATGTACAGAGAAAAACCAAAAAGATTTTTTGCATATTGTTGCTTAAAATTATGCCATTTACTTATATTTGAATGACATATACTTGTATATGTTTGGTCCTGATGTTTACTTGTAAACTATTGGGATAGCCATTTATCTGATAATTGAAAATAACTGGGGCAACTGTCATGCGTGTTTATTTAATTATCTCGCTGTAAATTATGTCGGTTATTTAAGTTTGTGGAACATGCTTGCATGTTTTGGTCATGTTATCCACTCGTGGATGGATAGGATAGCCATTAATCTATAGACTAAAAATAACTAGGGCGATTGAATTTATTTTTATGCTCCTCAAAAATGAGTTTGAAGCAAAAAGAGAAAATGATACTACATTGATTATCTGGTCCCATATCCCGAAAGAAATAAGCTTAAGAGACTGAGTGCTTAATTGCATTGGTGCATTGATAGGTCTTAAACAAGCCATTAGAGTAAAGTATGTGATATAAACATAAAGAAACGCTAAATTGAAAGAGGTGTTAGTCTCTAACAAAAATATCGGTAAGGATGGCAGAAATGTAATAGAATATTATACTCAAGCCTTATTTTTTTGTGATCACCATAAATAAAATAAAGCATTTAACAAGCGTTAGGGTTATGGACACTGTGAGTCTTTATGCGGCTTAATCATCTGGGTATTCATATGCATGAATATTTCATTCACTTTTAGAGCAAACCCAAAGTCATTAAACTTGATCACTGTTGTACATTATACATATTAAACTACTGACTTGATCAAAATCCGCTGTTAGTCATACATTTGTTCCTCCCTTGCGCGCGTCTCAATACCAGTAAGAAACGGACCCCACAGTATACAATGTATGTAAGCCTACAGATGGACTCGTGCATACTCACTCACAGTAAGGAAACTTGATTCATTACTCAATAATTTCTATAAACTCAAAGTTTTGATCGACAATATAATGGTTTAAGTCAAGTTGGGGTGATACGCTAAAAATCAAATTAAGTTTGAACCGAGATTAGAGGTTGATAGTTTCTCATATTATGTGCTCTAATTGAACATTTAACCATATCACAAAAACACTTGAAAACTTGTTATAAGATTTAAGTGGACAACAATATCAATTACAGACTCAACGCCAGTCATAATATCGCTGAAATATAGAACAGTGATGGAAGGGCAATTTGGTCAATATGATTCTCTGCTTAAACTCACCAAAAATCCAAAAATATGTACTGCTTTTGAAGAACATACAAAAACACAAAAATATTTTAGTTTCTGCTTTATGTTTACTTTTTGGATATTACTCGTAAATATTTTGAAACAAAAATACAAAATATCAAAAATCGGTTACATATTATTTAATTCGTTTAAGTTATGTGATTTGAATGTAAAACACGTTAAAGTATTTCGTCTTATCATGTTTGGGTAAGATTTTTAATCTATAAGGTCTTCGAAATACAGGATTTTATAGATTTAATTTAATGATTTATTTATTCATTTATTTAATTGATTTAATTATATATTTAATTTAAAATTAAATAAAAGAAAATGTTAACATATTGATTCGTTAGTCATGGATAACGAATGGGGTTATTGTAACGAATTACCTTAATTTGTTACCTCTCTAATTCGCTTCCGCCACTCTATAACGATTGATCTTACTTCGTTATCCATAATTTAACGAATTAAACACCCATTCTAATTCGTTATTGATTCGTGTTAAGCAATAACGAATCACCCATTCGTTTGACACGTGTAACGAATATCATAATGAATCAACTGATTCGTTATTTCAAATGTAAACGAGTCAGATGATTCGTTGCCTTGGAAACTGCGTTAAGATGTTGCTTATAGGGAATTGTGAAGCCGATTCGTCTTCATTCACTGTTTATTTTCTTCTCCATTAAGCAAGGTTATTCTGTCAAAATTTTTCCAAAAATCCTGACATTACCTAAACCTTATTTTGATCATCATTTCATACTCGCAAGGTAATAAGGAATGTAACATAATGATTTTCGTCAACATATAGGACCATTTCAAGGGTCTATTGATCTATTATTCAATCGGGTTTAACTTATACATATAAACATCAATTTTTCCAATTTATATCAAGTATCAGTCAAAATGGATAACACGAATCAAGTATCTATGTGTTTCCGAGAACATTAGGATCATTTGTTTGGATTTACATCGTAGATTATGTTGTAATTGATTCTATATTTGAATGGTGACTTTCTGTGTTCTTGTTAATTTTGACTTGGACTCCAGTTAGTCAACATTAAGCATTATTGGTGGCCATTCGTTATAGGACAACGAATTGTAACTTATTCGTGTTCAATTGTTACTAAGGTTTAACGAATCAATCCATTCGTGAAAAATGATAACGAATCACTTCTCATTCGTTCTTTAATTCGTTATCCTTTCACCAGTAATTCATTATGTCTAATTCGTGTTATTTCCATGATAACGAATTAGCCAATTCGTTATAACGAATCAGACAAACATGACATTTTAATTTAATTTAAATAAAAGGTTTTAACTTAATTTCAAATTATTTATTGTTCGTTTTACTTAGTCTCGGGTTTATCTATTCTCAGTTATGGCTGATGAAATTATTCAGGATCCTCCTGCTGCTGAACCACAACAACAACAAGTACTGGATCTTCCCTTGTTACCGTACGACAAGAAGCATAACATTTGTGCTTTTGTCGGTACGAACTTTGCTGACGAGGATCTGTTTGGAGATGTGCTAGCATTTATAAGAAGATCTCGTATTTATTATGCGGTAACTGCGAGACCAACTGTTCACTTCAGCATCGTTCGTCTATTCTGGAACTCGGCACATTACATCGAGTCCGAGAACCACATTGTTGCTGAAGTCAAAGGACAGATGATTACTATTACTCATGATGTGATTAGACGGGTGCTACAATTTGGGGACAACATGGATGACCCAAGTGAGTTTATAAGGGGTTGATTAGGGGGCTATTTAATCGAGTGTTCTTCGCTTACGATCTCGACATGTCCATGTACAAAAAGGCGTACTTGTGTCCCACATACAAGTACTTATTACATGTCCTAATACATTTCCTTGGTGGACGGAAAGGTGGTTTTGATGAGTGTCGTATCATGCTTCAATCGGCATTCGTCGCACTGATCTTGAACAAGCCATTTAATTTCTCAGAGATGATCTTCTATCTCAAAGAGAATTGTCTTGTCATGAATCGACGTGGGAAGTTTTTGATGTATTCATGCTTTATACAATTGATTGTTCAAGACTTGATTCCTAATTTGGAGATTTATCGGACGTTAGTGGATGATGTGCTTACGATGGAACACATGAAGGCTCATACCGTCGGGAGGATGAAGACGTATCGGAAAGATCCTCATCCAAGGACCAAAATTTTGATTGGTCATTTATCTAATACAGCATATGTATGTCATTCTGATGATCGCTAGATCCACGATGAATCGGATTCCGAGCATGAAGAAGGGACAGGTGGGAACGACAATGGTGATGGAGATGATGGTGATGATGGTGGGCATGATCACCAACGACGTGCTGACGTTGAGGCAGCTGTTGTTCAAGCTGCTCAACGAAACGAAAAGGAAAAGAGGTGGCTAGTGGTGAGTCATCGAAACGTCGAGTGACTGAAGGTGCTGGTATATCATTTGGAGTTCAACCTCCAAGGTCGTCTGCTCCTCAAAGACCGGCGGTGCCGCTTACTACTAGGACCCCGGAACTGACTTTGACAACCACACTCACATCGGAACCTACGCTTGGTATGATTCCCAATCATTTTTATCTATACTACCAAGGCCTACTGCTGCTACGTCGATGATTTCACCTACACCGACTATGATGCCGACACAGCCTATGGACATCTTGTCCATGAGGCTCAATCGTCCTCAAGGCCCTATGCAACCGATCCCTCCTTCTTTTCATGCTATACCCCAGTATCATCAAATGAACATGCTCTTGAGTTTAATTCATCTTTATGAGAATCAAATGGCAGCCGATCGTCAAGCTCAAGAGCATATATTAATTAATCAAAGGAGGTTGATGGGTTATGTCTCCTACTGTCAAAAAGAGACAAAGGAGCTCCGTGAGATTGTTACGTCTCAAGGGGTGAAAATAATGGAGCAAGAGGATCTTAATCTGCAGCTGAAATGAAAGGATGATGCACTTAAGAAGCTTAAGAATGATGATGAAGATCCTGATGCCTTGGGTGCAGGAGGTAATGAGCCAAAACAAGCTCATGGTTCATCCTCTGGTACTGGAACGATTGGTGTTGGTCACGTGAATAAACAGATGGTTGTTTATCAAGACTCGACGAATGTACAACCTATCGAGTCGAAAAAGGCCCATACTGTATTATTTATGGATAGTACGGGGTGGTTAGGAGCATGGTGAATGCCGATGAGATTGAGGTGGGACAGTTTGTCGATTGGTCCTTGAAACGCAAGCAGATTTCAATATTGTTGGGTCTTAATAATGAAGAACTTGATGCATTAAAGGCCGAACACAACATTGAGGTTGGAACGATGAAGAAGTCTTACATGATACAATGATTCCGATGAATACGTCGTTTATTTATGAAGATGAGGAGGTTGAGATCGAAGATGTGACAACTGAGGAATACCCTGATCTATTTCAAAGATCAAACATTGATCAGGGAGCTCCTATATTTACTGAAGAAAATGTTAATGCAGCTGAAGATCATTTGGATAAAGTATCAAAGGGTAAAGGCAAGAGGTTTGAATCGAATCCTAATCCATCTGTTGTTGATATTCAAGGATGGTTTGCATACCGAGACAAAAGAGCACGTAAGATTATCGAGGCATACAGATATTTAGATAACGAACAGGAGCAGGAAGCCATTGCACGTGCTAAAGCTAATCAAATGACTTCATTCAAAGCCATGTCTAAATTAAGAGGTGATATTGTTTCACGCTTTACGATTTAGAGTTAAAGGTTTCTATTATTAAATAGGAGAACGACGTTCAGTATTATGAAAACATTATCGACGATCTCTCATTACCGCGTTGGGGTGTACGTACCCTCACGTGTCGACCTATTATTAACCGTGGTGGAATCGTCGAGCAGAATGGTTCCATCAACATTTTCTCTTCGAGGTGAACCACGGGTTTAAAAATTTTAAGCCGCAGATTCCAATCCGTAAACGTATTGACGAGATAGATCCAAGAACGGGTTGGAGGAAGCTCGTGCTTAAAGTAAAACCACCAAAGACGATGAAGCATGTACCAGTCAAGACACTTAATCAGCATATTTATTTGCCATCCAATCGTTGGTATTATGATAACCGTACTGGCGAGGCCGTTATTGTTTTGGGAAAAGTTTTGAAGACCGACCTAATTAAGATTATCGACCCGATGTGGCTCGTTAATTTAATAGAGACGGATAATGACGTGTTGTTCAAGAATAAGTTATTGATAGAGCACCATGAAGATTATGACCGAGCTATGCAATTCCAGCGTGTCGTACGTGTATGTCACGAGTACGGGATTCATAGTTGTCGGGACTGGGAGACTAAGCGCTTCAAATAAATGAAAGACAAAGAGCTCAAGACGAGGGGTGTCTGTTATTGCACGGTTTTGGCGTCTCGAGTCTTTATATTTATCGTCTAGGTATCTATTATTATTATAATGAAAAAGATATTTATGTTAAATAGCTAGTTTGTTTAACGTAACACCCATTCGTTAAGGATGTTTAACGAATGGGCTTGTAGTTCGTTATGTATGTTCCCATTCGTCATGGAATGTTGACGAATGGGTCATAACGAATCATTGATTCGATATGTTTGCTTATTGAGTCTGTAATGTTAACAAACTGGACTCTAATTCGTTACGGGATGTGTAACGAATTAGATCCATCGTCTATATATAGAGGGTTAGTCCTCTGTTAATTTATGTTTTGATTTATAAAGTATCGAACCTCTGTCCACATTCTCTCTCGATCAAAGCTTCGTATAATCTATTACTATTATACACCTAATACACTTAATACATAATATATATATATATATATATATACTAATTAAGAGTAATAACTAGAACTAGATCCTATTAAGGTATTAATTAGATCTAAGATTGATTCGTTTTAGGTCTAATATGTGTGTTTAACAGTGAGGTGACCTGTTATTGTTCATGTTAACGCTGCCATAGTTTGTTGTTGGTTTTTTCGTGGCTGCCATTTTTGGCCGTCTATAGCGGCATTGATGGTTGGTGTTTTATGTTGTTGTTCGTGTATCGCTTGAATCTAATGGGGATGGCAACATATGTTTCAACCATAATGGATATTTGAGCCTAACACAATTCAAGTTAAATTTAGAGTTTCAGAAATCTTTGGTCTAATTCGTTTGTCATTTGAATGTTGCTTACTCTTAGGTTTATAGAGATTATTTGGTTTTGCTTGATTGTTGGTTTAGAGATTCAAAATGCCAATATATAGTTCCAGTTGGAAATCATGAATTCATTATTATGGATTATTGATTACTTTAGATTGTATGTCAATTTAGGTGTTGATCATGGTTGTTGGGTCTCCACATATGTTCTTGAAAACCTTGAAGTTTTGATCTTTGCAGCTTAAAGATGGATTGAATTTGAATCATCAAGAAACATAAATCTCCGCGTGTTCTTCAATACCCAGGTGAATAAAGATCAAATTTTGTTTATTTATCAACCAATTTAATTTTGAGTTTGTCATGGTATAGGATTAACATAATTTAAAAGTAGTTCAGTAATTAAATGATTTTAATAAAACCTATCATATATTAAATGGCTTCTGTAATCCTTTCGTTTTTAATCATATTGTATCTACAAAAAATATATACATAATAACGGTGAGCATAGTGGGTCAACAAAATGTTGGATTTGGGCGACACGTTTTTTTTTTTTTTTTGGGGGGGGGGCACATGTATTTGTCGCCGGGTGTGTGAATGGAGGTGTTGACATGGCGATCAACTATAGGTAGAAGGTGAAACTTTTGAGCTACAACACCACCCCCGGGCTATATAATCCCCCCATTCACCCATTGTCCCTCTACTACACATAGCCTAATGGTACTAATAATAATAAATATATAATGAAATTCATATTTACAAGACTCATGTACAAAGACACACTATGTTATTTCTTCTTTTACAAAATGGTATTTAAATATATGTTTATTTTCTCATGAATTATTTTTTCATTAAAGTAGCACGGAATTGATGCAACAAGTTTGAAATGGCTCGAGTCTTAGTCCACTATTCTGTCGTATTCAGGAATATGTCAACAGGTATTATGTCCAACACCAGTTCGAAACAAAAAATATCGCTACTTATGTCTAAAATTACTTATTATATATGTTACAGTCACAAGTAGGATATAAAAGAATGTGGTAGGTTTTCACTTTCACTAACAATTGAAATCAATTGCAAAGTTGAAAGATTTTGAACCCTCTAATACCATTAGTAACTGAAGAACTTTTAACACTTTCAGTATTTTTGTGTCATGTGCTAAGCAGTTAATGCGGAAAAATATCGGTTATCGCAGTGAGATATCGGTGGGATATCGGTAATTTTAATATCAAATTCATATATATAACAATCTAACACTAATAATTCAGTATAGGCTCATACCATTAACAAATTAACCTTTTGCAAATTGCAGAACACTGACAATCGTAGCAAGTAATAATTGATTAAGACTTAAAACATTAACATTGAAAACTGAAAGTTGATAATTAAGACTTAAAACGCAGATATTGTGAACATCGGTGATATATCGGTCATATATTAGTATAATATCAGTCAATATCGTCGATATTATCGGTACCAATATTCTGAACCGATATTTTGATTTATATATCGTCAAGGACCAATAACCGATATATCACTGATATATCGGTGATATCGACTGTATAGATCATGTGATCTTTTTTCTTATTAGGTTATAATATTGATTCTTTTAGGTCTTGATCTTATTGGCCACAACAGGAAGAGAAAGAAGCTGTTTCATCAAAGACACCATTTATGAGCTGCTTAACACGGTAAGAAGTATAAAACATCAACAAACTACTTAACTTCTGTAATCAGAAAAGATATATGCTCTTTTTTTGTGTAGAGAATACAAGTTGATTGTTTGTGTTCAAGGACATTAATTTATAATTTTAGACCAAACCTAATGTTACAAAATGCTTCGGCATTGCTATTTCTATCCAATGCGTGTGATCTTTATGTCATTGATATTGTTTTCTTGCTGGTCTATTTAATGGCTATGTTGTAAACACATCTGACATTGAGTATTGTGATCTGTGTATCAAAAGTGGTGAACTTGGCTATGTCAATATATTTTTTTCACATTTTCACCACGCAGCAATACACAAGGTTGAAATTTCTAGACACAAACCCGCGCAAAGCACGGGTTATAAAACCTAGTTTTGACCATGTGCAATTGAATGAAATTGATGTAATTTATCTGTTTTTTTTTTTAATGCAAATTGATGTACAATGGTTTGCTAGGATATGTGATGTGTTCTAAATCACACATACTTTTATATAAATATTTCAAATACCAATGAGTAAATTTTGAGGTTGTCTTATTAAATAAATACTACTCTAACCTAGTTCTTTTTTAAAGTCTAAAGGTTTCAAGGGATAACAAGCAAAAACGAGTAAATAGTTATTAACAACTATTTTAAAAGATAGTTAATGGTAATGAAAATGAGTTATTACTAATTATTTGAATCGATAAATTGTGTAAGAGCAATTAAGTTTGTTATCTTATTTGATGATTGTTATAGATCCTCTTGCTGTGAGGTATTCAAAGTTTTTTTTTTAAATGGCAGGTTTTGGGCGGAAGTCTCACTTGTAACAAAAAAAAATAAACAAGAGTTCCATGTTGCACTTGTGCTTTTTTGACTTTTCTGACTTTTCTCATCTATTGTGAGTTTTCTTTTGAGAGTGGTCTCAAGGTCAGGACTGAGGGTAGTTGGGGTTAACTGATGTACGAGTTTGCATCCCCAATGTTCTATGCTCAGAAAATAGAGATGATTGGATAGACCAGTAATCCTTCAGTGATTTAAATATCTGTTAAAAAATTATTTTTATTAATTAAACATAAATTATGAATTCTGTTAATTGAAAAGGATTTTAGTGGGATAAATGCCAAATCATGGTGGGCTTTAAATGGTTAAGTGGGCTCTAGTTTTAGGTCGGTGATTGAGAAAAAGAAAAGGAAAAAGCGAATAAATAGGAAGGGGCCGCTAAGGAAAATAATTTTCTTTTTGAAAGATGAATTTTATAAACACCAATACCTAGTGTTGTAGAAAAGCTATTAGGGTAATAGGATGGTGACTAGCGATTAATTAGAGTTAATCGTATCGGATTTTAATGTATAATTTTCAATTATATATATACAAACACATATTTTTATATGTAATTTTCAGTTTTATATATACATAAACACATTTTGGCCGGAAATGGACTTGAATCTCGCCGGAAACCGTTGGTTTTTGATCGAATCTCGCCGGAAACCATTAATTTTTGTCAGAATCTCGCCTGGAATCGTCAATTTTGGCCGGATTTGACAATTGACCAATTAATTGGCTGATTAGCCCAAAATTAATCAGTGAAGTGGGGACTAGCGATTTAATCAGTGATTGATCAACACCTAGTCGGGATTTTTGCAACACCGCCAACACCAAACAAGAACACAACACCCAAAGGCCACCTCCACAAACTCGAGAGCATCACCCAAAAAGATAAGAAATTACATGAAATCAAAATTACACCAAATTACTCAAGCTAAAGATCTATATTTAGACATACTTGAACCAAAATAAACCACAAGCATGTGGGTATGTTTGGTTGGAAATAATGGAATGAAGAGGGAATGGAATAAACAAGGGAATGAAATGGATCGTTACCATTCATTTGTCTTGTTTGGTTAACATATGGGAATGAAATGAATAATTATTTTATGTTGTTTGGTATAAAAAAATTGTATGAACGAAATAGAAGTAATAAAAACATTCCTATCTCAAAATATATTTATTATTTTACAAAAAAAAAAAAAAAAAAAAACTGAAATGGCGACGATGGTGGTAGTGATGGCGATGGTAGCGCCGAAAATGGTGGTGGTGGTAGCTCCGACAATGAAAATGGTGGTGGTGGTGGTGCTGGCGGTGGGGTGGCGGTGGTAGCATTGGTAGTGATGGCGATGGTAGGGTGGCGACGACGAAGGTGGTGGTCAGGCAGCGACAGTGGTGGTGGCGGTTATGATCAGGTGGTGGTGGTAGCGCTGGTTGTAAGGTCGTGGTGGTGGCGGTCAGTGGTGGTGGCGGTGATGGTAGTGGTGGTGGCGGTGATGGTAGTATGGTGAGAGATGAATGGAATGAAAAAAAGAAGGGGGTGGGAAGGAATGGTTTTGATGGAATGGGATTTCATGTGTAAAGGATGATTTCATTCCATTGAGCAACCAAACATAACTTTCTTCATTCCCACGTAATGATACATTCCATTCCTCCTTTCATTTCTACATACCAAACGCTACCTTTATGTCTCCTATAATCTCTTCCAACATAACCTGCTTTCCTCCAAAAACTTTCTCGTTTCTCGCCTTGCGAAGTCTCCGACAAGCAGTTATGATAATTCCATAAACATCTCCTTGACTGTTTGGCTGTGTTAAAATTCTATTTATATAATTATAGCATGTGATTCCACATGTTACTTTGATTGATTGACTGCATGTCTTTAGGTTAGGGTTTTTATGTTAAGGGTATTTACTTGGTGTTTTTGATCTTTTTGTGGTCTAAAAGCCATAAATAATCGGGTGCGTAATTGTAAGATCAATTGTTTCACCTCTCTTGCAACCAAGAGGTGATATGGAGTCGGTTTGTCTAGTATTTTTATTTGGCTATGTTAAAACTGCACAACAGCAAGTTTAAGTCTATTCGTTTAGAATAGTATGCGGTGAGCGTATATATGTCCTAGATCGAATAGGTGTAGTTAGTCATCGGGTCCATATATGTTTATGATAATACATTTTCATTTTGTTAAGGTCACATGCATGCTTAGGTAGTCGGGCCTAATGTGCATTTGCTAAAGTTACAAACCAAAACCGATTGACATGACATTAATTAACTTCTATGTTTTTATAAGCATAATGTTATTTGGAAAGTCATACAAAAGGATTTCATAATTTACGTTGCCTTTTATTTCATTTTAAATCATTTGCAAGAACCGATTTTAATCAATTAAATGGGATTTTAATAAAGAAAATCCATTTAAATATAATTTTACTATTTTTATAGCTTTACAGACTTGGATTATTATGGAAAAATATTACAAAAGTTATTTAGATTGAAAACCTACTTTTAATCATTTTTTTCGAAGTGTGAACTTTTATAAACAAAAACACCAGAAAGGCATGAACACTGAAACAAGCCTCCTCCACCATCCGGAGGAGCACCGCCAACAAACCAAACCAGAAACTACATGAAACTGAAGTTACACCAATTCGACCATCTCATCATTTTATATTTAGATCTATGTTTAACGATTTTATATCTTCAATAATCTCTTCGATCTTCACCTATTTTCCTTCAAACTTTTTATCATTCCTTGCTTTCCACAATCTCCAACACGCAATAATAACAATCCTGTGGAACACCTCCTTCTCCCGGTCTCCGAGCCCCCACAATATTATACCACTCCAGCATATCACGAATGTTAGATCCAAAGTTGGAAGGGACCTTGCACCATCTTTTAATACTTTCCCACACCACAGTAGCAATATAGCAACCTAAAGTAATATGATCTAAGATTCCACTCCCGAATCACACAACAAGCACGACCGGTTCAAGTTGGGAATATTTCTTCTTTCGAGAGCCTCTTTAGTTGGGACCCGGTTCATCTCATCCCTCCACGCATGGATGAGACATTTCACCGGAACCCATTTGCACCAATTTAACACTAAATTAACATCTGAATCCCTACTCTTCACTAAAAGCTTCTTTATCGAGCTCACCGAGAACTCCCCGCTCGAATCCCCCAACCACTTCCACTGATCCGGACCACCTAACCAAACCGCAGCTGCCATTATATGGAAACAACGCTCCCACTCAGCTCTTTCTAGGGGCGTCGAGGGATTTCTAGACCACTCCCAAGTCCAACTAAGTTGATTTCCTTGGCTCCATAATCTGTCAACAACTTTGCATTTACTTTTTTTCTAGTTTATAAAGGTTTAGACATACCATCTTCAAGCTGGTCCCCCCAACCCAAACATCCAACCAGAAGCATAAGTCTTTGTTATTGCCTAGTACTCCTTTGATCAACTACACTAAATTGCTACCAGCTAGGGAAACTTTATTCAACTCCTTAGCTATATTATTCCAAACCCCTGAAAGCTTTTTATTACCCGGCACTAGACCCTCGCCAGATCTTTGCCATTGAATAGAATTAATAACTTTTTTCCAAAGGCCTTCTTTCTCTGTCTTAAACCGCCAGCCCCACTTCGCCATAAGAGACGTTTTGACATCTCTAAGGTTAGAGATACCAAGCCCTCCCCTACTTTTAGGAAGCGTAACTCTATCCCAAGCCACCCAATGAATCTTTTTAACATTTGTTGAACCTCCCCATAGAATCTCTTCATGATCCCTTCCAATTTTTCGACCACCTTACAAGGGGCTTTGAAGAGAGAAATTTAATAAACCGGCAAACATTCTAACACCAATTTTATTAAAATCACCCTCCCACCAATTGACAAAGTATGGGCTTTCCACATTGCCAATCGTTTTTCGAAAATATCAACAATACCGTTCCAGTTGTTACTATTATTCATGTTGGCTCCAACTAAAATCCCAAAATGTTTGAATGGAACCACACCAATCTTGCACCCAATATAACCCGCCATACTACCAAGCTCAGCCCCACTCACTTTGCAGCCAAGTAAATAGGATTTAAGGATATTAATTTTAAGACCCGAACACAAGTAAAAAACACCTTAAAATTCTCATGACGTTCTCAATATTCAGCTTAGACCATTCACCCATTATCATCGCATCATTCGCCTATAAAAGATGAGACACTACAGGCCCCCGTGTTGGAGTTTGAACACCTTTAAACAACCCAACCTCTATGGTTTTGGTAATCATATTGGAGAGTGCCTCCATCACAATAAGAAACAAAACCTGAGAGATAGGATCGCCTTGTCTCATACCTTTAGAACACTGAAATTCAAACGTGGGGGACCCGTTTACTAGAACCGAAGACCTAGTCGAGGAGAGAATACAAAGAATCCACTTACATGAAACCTCCGGGAAACCCATTTGACCCATAATAGAGACAAAGAAATTCCAGATCACATTATCATACGCCTTTTAAAAGTCTATCTTTGAGAAAAAAACTTTATAATTTACTTTCTGAGCCCAAGTTATCAACTCATTAACAATAAGAGGTCCGTCAAGGATGACTTTCCCCTTAAGAAAAGCCGATTGTGACTCTGAGATAACTGAATCCAACACCTTCTTCAAACGATTCGCCAACACTTTTGAGATAACTTTACTAATCACGCCTACCAAGTTGATAGGTCTATACTCATTTAAATCTACCGGATCCAATGTCTTCGGGACCAAAGTAATGAAAGATGAGCTGCACCCTTTATTAACCATGCCACTTTCATAAAATTTGGCCAGAATTTTCGAAAAAATCAGCGGCAAACAAATCCCAGAACTGTTTATGAGTTAAACCACCTACTTTTAATCATTAATTATATTGTTTTAAGTCTATTAGGGAAAAATATTACAAATACAAAAGTTGTTTGGACTGATAAAAATTTAATAATGAATCATATTATTAAAATTAATTATATTATTAAAAATAGGCCCACACCGGCTCAATAATCGAGAAACTCATATGATTCAGTTTCGGAAGCGATCAATGGTTTGAGAGACTCATGATTAATCAAAAGACGATAAATCGAACCGAAGTTACAAGAACAACGTTCTTTTAATAATAAACTTAATCAAAAACTGAATAATACATAACCTTAAACCCTAATTTATACTAAAATAAAATGAGATAAACTTGGAAACAAGATAAACACAAAATATTAAAAGATAATAAAAATCAAAATTTAAATAAGAAGATGCTCCTGCATCATACTCCCCATCTTCAAAAAACTCATCTTCGAGTTATGACTTCGGACCATACCCTCCTGGATCAAAAGGAACATCAACTCTACTCATAGTTATTATTATCATGTCCCGCCCAAATAGTTCAGCTTCTAGTGTTGTCTCACTCGGCTTTAAATTCATACCACATGGGTCTATTGTATTGTCGGGACTCTCCATCCCCTTCTCTCCGTCTTAAAAAAAGACTCGTCCTCGAGTCTTGAGAACGTCGAAAAAAACAGTAACAACCCAAAATAAAAGATCGACCATGTTACTATATTTTTTGAACTTGAATTCAATATTGAACTTAAAAATCTTTAAAAAACTAAACTTCAATAGCAAGCCACCGGGTTCAATTGGAATATTAACTCCTCTCTTGCACATAATAAACTCATACTGGGATTCTTGATTAACCAAGCTCAAAACGTTATCAGTATCATAATTAAATTTAGATGCTAGACTTGTGTCTTTTGAAATTTGCTTGAAAGTAATAATAGGAACCTCACTCACACCAGAGATTATTTCTGTAATTTCTTTATCCTCCACCGTTGGAATATTCAAACCGTGTTTTAAACCTCGGAGCCCATCTACTTTATCCCAATTTAATTCATTATCCTCACAAGCATCTGCCAACCTATTTTCAAACATGGTAGACTCAATATTTTCTATTTGAATAGGAGATCCCATAGAATAATTAGCAGATTTCATCTCATTATTCAAATCACACGTCACCTCTTGCATGAATGGCGGGCTTTCCAAACAAGTCGGATGACCACTGGTTGTATCTTGGCCACCAAGAACCACCAATGTACCACCAGTTTCTATGATTGAGTCATCTCCTCCGGCAAAAGCTACGCCATGATTAGCCACCCTTGCACCAACAGAGGCTACCGTATAACAACCAAAATCTCTGCTAAGAATATTTTGCACGAACAAACACTCTTCTTCATCGAAATCAACGCCATCTTCATCGAAATATGGGTTTTTTCTTCCGATAAACACTCTTGATAGATCGGTTCATTGACCCAGTTTGGATGACGGCTAAACGGATGCTGCTCTCCGTCGCCACCTTCGTCCCAGACTGTGACACCCGGTAATTTTTCACACTCTAATGTATATATTTGATTTAAATTACGTATTATTTATATAATTTATATGAGGTATAAACCATAGTATACTTGAAATGTGAACGAGAACAGTCGTTATGCCTATAGGATCGTATAAAGAGCCGATGAGAACGGCTATATGATAAAGACAGCCCAGTAATAGTCAGAGGTGACAAACATATCAAGCTAAATATATACCTATGATCCAATATAATGGGTAATGGTAAGACTTTGCCCAATAATGTCCTAATTCCCTAATTAGGACCGAAAAGTCAAAAACGTTTAAATAATGGAATATAGTCGCCGAACCGGCCAAATTAATGACACATTATACAGTGAGACGATCAAGATATGAAACTATGAAGTGTTTAAAGGTATACTAGTCGGAATAATATGAAGATAATAATTTAAACAATCCATGAAAGATTACAATATGGAGCACTATTTAACCGAATATAACTTCGGGTTAAATTTAAATATACATCATACCGGGAACCGAAATAAATACCGGGTTCCATACCATCTATAATATTTTATAGGTGACCAAATAAATTAAGAGAAGCTCATAATACCCAAGTCCAATATAATTCCTATAACTCGTTCATTCGATAAACTACTCGTCCTAACGACTATCCATTTAAGACCCGAACCAAGATTGAACTTAGCACTACATTTGGACAACCAATATATTTATTAAATGACCATAATACCCTCCCTTTGCAGCCCAAAGCCGAACCCCAACTTTTCCCATTCGGTTATAACACAAGACAAAACACCATTACATACATCCATGTATTAACATATTCATCATCATCCATAGCATCATCCATCTAACTATCATCATCACCAACATTATCATGACCTTGGAAATTTGCAAGCCACCTAAAAGTCTCCAAAAAGCCTTCCAAGAGCCGGCCTCCCATTCCCCTCCCAAATAAACAACAATTTACACCATGCCTTGACTACTATTGCACTTGAATGAGTGATTTGCCACCCTTAATTCATGGGATTGTGATTCCCCAATTTAAGGGATTATGTTTCTATCCTCCACTCTATATATACTCTAGCTTTCTTGATCAAAAATCACCACCCAAACTCAAGAAACTTAACTCCAAAAACAACCCCTTCCTCTCTCGGCCGAAGGCAGCAGCAGTGCACCACCACAGCCGCCTCTTTGCAACCTGTTTTCTCTATAATTATACTATTAACATCTTGAACCCTATATATCGTTGGAAAGCTAGAAGAAATCCTTAAACCGTGGTAGAAAGCCTTGAATGGATCTCTGCCCGGAAAACTCGGTAAGAAGCTTTGAACCTTCGAAGGTCACTACTGGAAACTGCATTTTCCAGCAGTACCCCCCTCTCTTCTTTTGTTCATATCTCACAAACCACTTGGTATTTTTGGGTGATTCTTGTTTAGGAATCCAAGGAAACTCGCAAGGATCACGAACCACCTTTTGAACATCCATTTCCGGCTTAATTTCAGCATTAGGTAAGCCGAAAACTCGAGTTGTAATAGTTTATGGTGGCTGGAAAAACACAGATTCTGTCCAGCCACGGTTTCATCATTTACTTGACCCTAGTTCACCTATTTCATGTTATTTAAACATAATGTAGACCCTCAACATCGTGATTAACGTCAAGGAACTTGGATCTCGCCTTAAACCCGCTCAAGAACGCCTCAAAAACCGACATTCCCAAGGTACTAATGCCATGTAATGTTTAGTAGAAAAACATGGACTAAGCCTAAGATACATATACATAATGAGGTGATGAATCATGAACATAAACTTGAAGTGTGTTAAAATGACATATAATGAGGAGTAAATCATGTTGGGTAAAAATTACAAGTGTTAAAAGGGTGTTTAAGGAAGGTTAAGGTTAATAGAACACTTAGTTAAGATCTTGAGTAATAAAACCCACTTATAAATAAACAAGATAATATAAATGTAAAGACGGAATCTTGGTTATGTTAAACTTTAAAAAGGGTATATAACTAACGTATTAAAAACCGTATCGGGTGTAGTATGAGAATAAATATTTTTACTATCATAAAAGTAAAAATAATAATAGTAATAATAATAGTAATAATAATAATAATAATAAAAGTAACAAAAATAATAAGAGAAATGACTACGGGAAATCGGATACTAAAATATATATAAAAGGGCAATCCTTTGCACGGAGGATACATAGATATAATGGCTTTAAAACAAAGAGATATATATATAAATACACTCGTATAATCCTATGAATACACGGGATATACGTGTAAGATATATATAAGTAAATGTAAATATACAATATTGTATGGGTCAAGGATAATGGTAAAAGCATGTAATATAATTATAAGATTTAAAAAGAATATTAATAATACTTATAATATATACATAACAAAATAAGTATACAAGTCATACACATATATTCCTATATATGTGCAACAAATATAAAATACGGGTTTTTGTGATGGACATTGCGAGTAACTGGAAGGGTGGAGGTGCCGGTAGTCGGGACGTCCTGTCTAGGCTGGTAAACGAATATATCATAGATGGGCCCGTTACCTACCTGGGGACTAATGATGAGAGCACCAAAACCTATTAGGCTAAAGCATGTCACGAACGTCATGATTACCGACGAATAAGAGCATTCCCTAATGCTCGGAGGATATATATATAAAGAGGATATAACGGATATACATAACAAGTATAAGACGTTGTCTAACGTCCGTATCGCTAATGTATAAAAAGTATACATATATACCGTCACCTCATAAGTATGTATCGGGCTAAGTATTAATAGTTATATATTATGTACTGAAGTGCATACGTATACGATATAATACAGGAAACTCGCCAAGTATAACGGAACATTATTCCTCATTTAAGGTGAGTCTCACAGCCTCTATTTTCACTATTTTCACTATGTTTTAAACTGTTTTCGGGGCGAAGGACACGTGTTTAAATATGTTTTATCATGGTGTATATCTTGATTTACAATGTGCGTGTACATGAGATATTTGGCGCGCTCATGGTATATAAAGTCCCCAGTATATATTGTAACCATAAACTATAGGCAACTATAGCCGAGGAACTCTACGGGTAGTACTACTGGTCTGACCAACCCACTCGTAAGTGGTCGCGCCACTTTATAAGACGGGTGCTTAGTTTTCCGATTTATTTATTCCCTCGTGGACTCGTGGGATGTTATGTGGGGCTTTTTGGTGTATATATATAGTCAAAGAATGGTTACGAACTCATGTATTCACGTTACACTGCAAGTCATGGATACTGCATTCATGACGTTATAAGAATTATATTATAAAGCATTTTATCGAGTCACAAAACTTGTGAACTCACTCAGTTTATACTGATTAAATTATTTTACGTGTCTTTCAGGTATTTAGCTACGTGGAGAGGTCACGGTGTCTAACTACGGTTTTATGTTTAACTATGAAAATTTCATGATGAGGATTTTATATTTTGGAGTTTTCACGGTTATATCTCCCTTCGGCAGGACATAACTGTGAAATCTCAATATGTTATATGTAAACTTTTTATGGATATTTTTGTAAAACTTATATTATGAATGAAATCCTCATGTATTTTATCATATAGTTGTTTGCTTAACCGCGCTCTCGAAAAACCTTTCATGAGTCGCACACCGGTTGTTTCCGCCTATGGACCGGGTGTGACAGACTGGTATCAGAGCCATGGTTATAGCGAACTAGGATTCAACCCTGAGTCTAGGCTATAACCCCTTAGATTCCCTCATGAAAACGTTTTTCATGCATGACATGTTTTCAAAACTTGCATTACACGAGAGTGCACGTGTCTTCACGACACCTTTATCGCAACTAATGGTCTAGTATAGGAATGACCAAAATAAGGGATAGAAAAAAAAAATAAAAATAAAAAAGCGATATTATCACTAATTAAACCATAATCCTTTCAGCGATGGCCTTCCCGAACAATGATCCATATCATGGCCTAGCCATCACTGACTCCGACTCCGGCTCTGACTCTAACACTGATAGCAGCAGTGTCCATATGAGCGACGTTGTTCCAATTCCTGATGATCCTATAGAGATCTCCGATGACGAGCCTACCGAGGTAATCAGGCTCGATGAGGACGACATGGTAACTTATGACGACGACGACCTTGAGGAAATGGAGGAGCTGGCTGCAGTGCCCTCCGAGGAGATACGAGCCGCCGGGCTGAAAAGTTATGCCACGGACTCCGACGATGAGGTGCCTCGGACTATACATGAGGTAGGCGAGTCCTCACGCCCCCAAGGGCGCGCTACCTCCGATGATACAGAGGTCCCCGTACCACCGACCGCAGCAGCCGCCGAGGCTGAGAGAAAGGCCCTTGAGGAATGGCTCATGGATTGGGAGCAGTGGGTCGAGGTGTTTATGGAGAGCGTGAAAGGCAAGGCCTGTGAGACCAGTCTCCGCCTTGATAACCACTATGACTTGATCTCGGACGCAAGGATGAGAGTGCTAAAGTTGGAGCATATGGTAAGAGATGCATTGCACTTAGCTGATGTGGGAGCGAGGCGGGCCGCTGCCGCCGAACGAAGGGTGATGAAATTGGAGAATGAGGTTAAGACAATTCAAGCCTTTTTGGGAGACGTGTTTCCACCACCACCACCACTGATGCCATGAAGCGACTATAGACTAGTATTAGCGGGTAGTAATCATATGTATGGGAAGTAATATATTACGGACTACGATCCGATCTTTTGGCAAAACGCTTGTATGTTGTAGGAGTTTGTAGTAGACTTAAACATAAACTTATGTAATCAAATCTTTTGATGTAATGAAGTTATGATTATGATATATGAGTATGAGTATACGATGTGGTATAATGAGATGTAATAATAAAATCTATGTATGCGAGTATATGATTAATAAGTATGACTATAAGCAAATATATGGGTGTGAATGTAATAAGTATCGAACCCTACAACTACTTACATACAAGCGTGATGCCAATACTAACCGATCCTTCTTATTCTCAACTTGAAGGAAAATGCCAAGGAGAAGGAATGACAGTTTACCTAATACACCTGCGCAATTACAAGAAGTCATAGCGCAAGCGATAGCCGCCTACGAAGCCAGTAGGGGCGACTCAAGTCAAGAACGAAGGAATTCCGCAAACACTGAAAATGTAGCTCCAGAGACTGGCGGTGAGGAACGAGGATGTTCCTACAAAACTTTCATGACATGCAAACCGTGGTCCTTTAAGGGAACGGAAGGAGCCATAGGAGTTATCTGTTGGATCGAGAAGACAGAATCTGTGATAGCAATCAGTGGATGCACAGAAAAACAGAAAGTGTTGTACGTGACATGTATGTTTCAAGATGAAGCCCTATCGTGGTGGAATTTACAAGTACAAACCCTAGGCCGAGACGTGGCCTATGGTAAGACCTGGAAAGAGTTAAAGGAGATGATGGAAAAGAAATATTGCCCAAGGACTGAGATGCAGAAGTTGGAAAATGAGTTCTGGACGCTCACCATGAAGGGAGCCGACATCACAGCATATAACACGCGATTTCACGAGCTATGCCGAATAGTTCCTCATATGGCCACCACTGAAGAAAAGAGAGTTGAAAGGTATATCTGGGGATTAGCAACAGTTATCAGGGGACCAATCACGGCCACTAGGCCTGCGACCATGGCTGAGGCTGTTGAACTAGGTCTGAGTCTGACAGAAGATGCAGTATGAGCTGGCACCCTAGGAAAGCCAACTCAGAAGGAAGCAAGCCAACCATTCTCCCAACGCGGCAACAGCCGCCATAACAATCACAAGAGGAGCTGGGCCTCTCGTAATCAAGGGTCAAGTTCCAAAGAACCACCTGTCAAGAAACAAGAAACTGTGAAAGTGTATGCCGCCCAGACCACGGATCAACCACGGAAGACGTATAGCGGGTCAAACCCGTGGTGTGACAAATGCAAGTATTATCATGTTGGTGACTACTCAAGTATTGTGTGTAAGCATTGTCACAAGAGAGGGCATGTGGAAGCTAAGTGTAGAATTAAGAATGGTGCAGTAGTTGTGAAGCAAGAACCGGAGAAAACGACACCACGAGCTTGTTATGGGTGCGGAAATACGGGTCATTTTATCAAGAACTGTCCGCAGATGAAGAATACAGCTCAAGCTAGGGCTTTTGTTATCGGGGCGGGTGAAGCTAAGGAAGACCCAAATGTCGTCACTGGTATGTTCCTACTTAACAACCACTATGCGTCTGTGCTATTTGATACTGGTGCGGATTTAAGTTTTATATCCACTGAATTTAAAGACCTACTTGGTTTAGCACCTAGTAAATTAGCAACGCCCTATACTATAGAATTAGCTAATGGCAAACAGTTACGATCAGACGATATAGTGGAAAGTTGCGTACTAGTGATGGGAGAACATGAATTTAACGTAGATCTATTGCCGATAGATTTAGGAAGTTTTGATGTCGTTTTAGGCATGGATTGGTTAGCAAAGAACCATGCTGAAGTTAATTGTTATGACAAGCAAATCCGCATACCCTTGGCAAGTGGTGAAACGCTGACTATTCAAGGAGAAAGACCTGGGACTGTGATGAAGTTAATTTCGTGTATGAAAGCACGAAAGTGCTTGCGAAAGAAGTGTCAAGCTTTCTTAGCCCACGTGGTGGAGAAGAAGGATGAAGAAAGGAAGATAGAAAGTATACCTATAGTAAGAGATTTCCCCGATGTCTTTCCAGAAGATATACCAGGGTTACCACCTCAAAGACAAGTGGAGTTTCGAATCGATCTAGTACCAGGAGCTGCACCAGTAGCGCGAGCACCTTATCGATTAGCTCCCTCGGAAATGCGAGAACTATCGAATCAATTACAGGAGCTACTAGACAAGGGTTTCATACGCCCGAGCTACTCACCTTGGGGAGCCCCGGTACTATTTGT
The DNA here is from genome assembly GCF_021521415.1 of Bidens hawaiensis. Lineage (NCBI taxonomy): Eukaryota > Viridiplantae > Streptophyta > Magnoliopsida > Asterales > Asteraceae > Bidens > Bidens hawaiensis. The sequence continues at coordinate 12,137 of NW_027498215.1, read as the reverse complement.
CAAGAAGAAAGACGGTTCGTTCCGTATGTGTATTGATTACAGGGAACTTAACAAACTGACCATCAAAAATCGGTACCCTTTACCGAGGATTGATGATTTGTTTGACCAATTACAGGGATCTAGTTTCTATTCCAAGATAGATCTACGATCCGGGTACCATCAGCTGAAGATACACGAGGACGATGTACCAAAGACTGCGTTCCGAACGAGGTATGGTCATTATGAATTTCTAGTCATGCCTTTTGGGCTAACGAACGCACCTGCCGTGTTCATGGACTTAATGAATCGAGTGTGCAAACCTTACCTTGACAAGTTCGTGATAGTGTTTATAGATGACATATTAATCTATTCCCGAACCGAAGAAGAGCACGAGCAACACCTTCGATTGATTTTAGAATTGTTGAGAAAGGAGAAGTTGTATGCAAAGTTTTCAAAGTGTGATTTTTGGCTAAGAGAAGTACACTTTTTAGGCCATGTCGTCAACGAGAAGGGAATTCATGTTGACCCTTCAAAAGTAGAGGCCATTAAAAACTGGGAAGTGCCGAAGACGCCGACGGAAATACGACAATTTTTAGGTCTGGCAGGCTACTATCGACGGTTTATTGAAAATTTCTCGAAGATAGCACAACCCCTTACTGCGCTCACACAGAAAGATAAGTCGTTTAATTGGGGAGATAAACAAGAAAAGGCGTTCCAGTTGCTAAAACAGAAACTTTGCAGTGCACCTATTCTAGCCTTACCAGAAGGGATGGATGAGTTCGTAGTTTATTGCGATGCTTCGCATCAAGGACTTGGTTGTGTCCTTATGCAAAGAAATCAAGTCATCGAGTATGCGTCACGACAACTCAAAGTGCACGAGAAAAATTACACCACTCACGATTTGGAATTGGGCGCAGTGGTGTTTGCACTTAAGATATGGCGTCATTACTTATACGGCACCCATTGCACAATCTACACCGATCATAAAAGCCTACAACATATATTTGATAAAAAAGAATTAAACATGAGGCAACGACGGTGGGTTGAATTATTGAATGATTATGATTGTGTAATCAAGTACCACCTTGGAAAGGCGAACGTTGTAGCAGACGCTTTAAGCAGGAAAGAAAGGGTGAAGACATCACGTGTTAAAGTCTTAGGGCTAACTATAAGTACGAACCTCACCACCCTTATCCACGAAGCCCAACGAGAAGCTTTGAAACCTGATAATATCAAAGACGAGGGTCTCCGTGGTATGGTTGACAACTTAGAATCCAAAGAAGACGGTACCCTGTACTTTGTCAACCGAATATGGGTTCCTCTCAAGGGAGGATTACGTGAAAGAATACTTGATGAAGCCCACAAGACGAAGTATTCCGTGCACCCCGGTGCAGATAAAATGTATAAAGATGTAAAGGGATACTACTGGTGGCCTAATCTTAAGGGTGATATAGCATATTATGTGGGAAAATGTTTAACTTGCGCAAAAGTCAAGGCGGAATATCAGAAACCATCCGGATTATTACAACAGCCCGAGATTCCCATGTGGAAATGGGAACAAATCTCGATGGATTTCATTACGAAGTTACCTAGGACTCCAGGTGGTTATGACACCATATGGGTGATAGTCGACCGGCTAACCAAATCCACGCATTTCTTAGCTATCAAAGAAACGGATAAGATGGAGCGGTTAGCTAGGTTATATATAAAAGAGATCGTGTCAAGACATGGAGTCCCAGTCTCGATTATTTCCGACCGCGACTGTCGATTTACGTCTCATTTTTTGAAGTCGTTACAAAAAGCTTTGGGCACGCGATTAGATATGAGTACCCGCCTACCATCCCCAGACTGACGGCCAAAGCGAGCGAACTATACAAACATTGGAAGATATGCTAAGAGCGTGTGCAATTGATTTTGGTGGTAGCTGGGATGTTCACCTTCCTTTGGTGGAATTTTCATATAATAATAGCTACCACACGAGCATAAAGGCTGCACCGTTCGAAGCTTTGTATGGTCGTAAGTGTAGGTCGCCCTTGTGCTGGGCGGAAATAGGCGATAGACAAATGACGGGTCCCGAACTAATTCAAGAAACTACTGACAAGATATTTCAAATAAAAGAACGACTGAAAACGGCCCGCGATCGACAGAAAAGTTATGCGGATGTGAGACGCAAGCCTTTGGAATTCCAAGTGGGAGATAAAGTTCTTTTAAGGGTCTCGCCATGGAAAGGAGTTCCGAGGTTTGGAAAGCGGGGCAAGCTCAGCCCAAGATATACCGGACCATTTGAGATCCTGGAAAGGATAGGTCCCGTGGCCTATAAGTTGAAGCTACCTGAAGAACTTAATGGGGTACATGACACATTCCATGTGTCGAACCTTAAAAAGTGTCTATCCGATGAATCTTTAATCGTACCCCTAGACGAAGTTCATATTGACGAACAATTACATTTTGTTGAAGAACCGATAGCCGTTACCGACTGGAAAGAACAAAAACTACGAAGAAGTCGGATTAAGTTAGTGAAGGTACAGTGGAAATCTAAAAGAGGACCCGAGTTTACCTGGGAAAGAGAAGATCAAATTCGAAAGAAGTACCCACACCTTTTCCCGGACCCAACTATAACGGATAACTAACAACAAATTTCGGGACGAAATTCTTCCAACAGGGGGAGAATGTGACACCCGGTAATTTTTCACACTCTAATGTATATATTTGATTTAAATTACGTATTTTTTATATAATTTATATGAGGTATAAACCATAGTATACTTGAAATGTGAACGAGAACAGTCGTTATGCCTATAGGATCGTATAAAGAGCTGATGAGAACGGCTATATGATAAAGACAGCCCAGTAATAGTCAGAGGTGACAAACATATCAAGCTAAATATATACCTATGATCCAATATAATGGGTAATGGTAAGACTTTGCCCAATAATGTCCTAATTCCCTAATTAGGACCGAAAAGTCAAAAACGTTTAAATAATGGAATATAGTCGCCGAACCGGCCAAATTAATGACACATTATACAGTGAGACGATCAAGATATGAAACTATGAAGTGTTTAAAGGTATACTATCGGAATAATATGAAGATAACAATTTAAACAATCCATGAAAGATTACAATATGGAGCACTATTTAACCGAATATAACTCCGGGCTAAATTTAAATATACATCATACCGGGAACCGAAATAAATACCGGGTTCCATACCATCTATAATACTTTATAGGTGACCAAATAAATTAAGAGAAGCTCATAATACCCAAGTCCAATATAATTCCTATAACTCGTTCATTCGATAAACTACTCGTCCTAACGACTATCCATTTAAGACCCGAACCAAGATTGAACTTAGCACTACATTTGGACAACCAATATATTTATTAAATGACCATAATACCCTCCCTTTGCAGCCCAAAGCCGAACCCCAACTTTTCCCATTCGGTTATAACACAAGACAAAACACCATTACATACATCCATGTATTAACATATTCATCATCATCCATAGCATCATCCATCTAACTATCATCATCACCAACATTATCATGACCTTGGAAATTTGCAAGCCACCAAAAAGTCTCCAAAAAGCCTACCAAGAGCCGGCCTCCCATTCCCCTCCCAAATAAACAACAATTTACACCATCCCTTGACTACTATTGCACTTGAATGAGTGATTTGCCACCCTTAATTCATGGGATTGTGATTCCCCAATTTAAGGGATTATGTTTCCATCCTCCACTCTATATATACTCTAGCTTTCTTGATCAAAAATCACCACCCAAACTCAAGAAACTTAACTCCAAAAACAACCCCTTCCTCTCTCGGCCGAAGGCAGCAGCAGTGCACCACCACAGCCGCCTCTTTGCAACCTGTTTTCTCTATAATTCTACTATTAACATCTTGAACCCTATATATCGTTGGAAAGCTAGAAGAAATCCTTAAACCGTGGTAGAAAGCCTTGAACGGATCTCTGCCCGGAAAACTCGGTAAGAAGCTTTGAACCTTCGAAGGTCACTACTGGAAACTGCATTTTCCAGCAGTACCCCCCTCTCTTCTTTTGTTCATATCTCAAAAACCACTTGTTATTTTTGGGTGATTCTTGTTTAGGAATCCAAGGAAACTCGCAAGGATCACGAACCACCTTTTGAACATCCATTCCCGGCTTCATTTCAGCATTAGGTAAGCCGAAAACTCGAGTTGTAACAGTTTATGGTGGCTGGAAAAACACAGATTCTGTCCAGCCACGGTTTCATCATTTTACTTGACCCTAGTTCACCTATTTCATGTTATTTAAACATAATGTAGACCCTCAACATCGTGATTAACGTCAAGGAACTTGGATCTCGCCTTAAACCCGCTCAAGAACGCCTCAAAAACCGACATTCCCAAGGTACTAATGCCATGTAATGTTTAGTAGAAAAACATGGACTAAGCCTAAGATACATATACATAATGAGGTGATGAATCATGAACATAAACTTGAAGTGTGTTAAAATGACATATAATGAGGAGTAAATCATGTTGGGTAAAAATTACAAGTGTTAAAAGGGTGTTTAAGGAAGGTTAAGGTTAATAGAACACTTAGTTAAGATCTTGAGTAATAAAACCCACTTATAAATAAACAAGATAATATAAATGTAAAGATGGAATCTTGGTTATGTTAAACTTTAAAAAGGGTATATAACTAACGTATTAAAAACCGTATCGGGTGTAGTATGAGAATAAATATTTTTACTATCATAAAAGTAAAAATAATAATAGTAATAATAATAGTAATAATAATAATAATAATAAAAGTAACAAAAATAATAAGAGAAACGACTACGGGAAATAGGATACTAAAATATATATAAAAGTGCAATCCTTTGCACGGAGGATACATAGATATAATGGCTTTAAAACAAAGAGATATATATATATAAATACACTCGTATAATCCTATGAATACACGGGAATACGTGTAAGATATATATAAGTAAATGTAAATATACAATATTGTATGGGTCAAGGATAATGGTAAAAGCATGTAATATAATTATAAGATTTAAAAAGAATATTAATAATACTTATAATATATACATAACAAAATAAGTATACAAGTCATACACATATATTCCTATATATGTGCAACAAATATAAAATACGGGTTTTTGTGATGGACATTGCGAGTAACTGGAAGGGTGGAGGTGCCGGTAGTCGGGACGTCCTGTCTAGGCTGGTAAACGAGTATATCATAGATGGGCCCGTTACCTACCTGGGGACTAACGATGAGAGCACCAAAACCTATTAGGCTAAAGCATGTCACGAACGTCATGATTACCGACGAATAAGAGCATTCCCTAATGCTCGGAGGATATATATATAAAGAGGATATAACGGATATACATAACAAGTATAAGACTTTGTCTAACGTCCGTATCGCTAATGTATAAAAAGTATACATATATACCGTCACCTCATAAGTATGTATCGGGCTAAGTATTAATAGTTATATATTATGTACTGAAGTGCATACGTATACGATATAATACAGGAAACTCGCCAAGTATAACGGAACATTATTCCTCATTTAAGGTGAGTCTCACAGCCCCTATTTTCACTATGTTTTAAACTGTTTTCGGGGCGAGGGACACGTGTTTAAATATGTTTTATCATGGTGTATATCTTGATTTACAATGTGCGTGTGCATGAGATATTTGGCGCGCTCATGGTACATAAAGTCCCCAGTATGTAACCATAAACTATAGGCAACTATAGCCGAGGAACTCTACGGGTAGTAATACTGGTCTGACCAACCCACTCGTAAGTGGTCGCGCCACTTTATAAGACGGGTGCTTAGTTTTCCGATTTATTTATTCCCTCGTGGACTCGTGGGATGTTATGTGGGGCTTTATGGTGTATATATATAGTCAAGGAATGGTTACGAACTCATGTATTCACGTTACACTGCAAGTCATGGATACTGCATTCATGACGTTATAAGAATTATATTATAAAGCATTTTTTCGAGTCACAAAACTTGTGAACTCACTCAGTTTATACTGATTAAATTATTTTACGTGTCTTTCAGGTATTTAGCTACGTGGAGAGGTCACGGTGTCTCACTACGGTTTTATGTTTAACTATGAAAATTTCATGTTTGAGGATTTTATATTTTGGAGTTTTCACGGTTATATCTCCCTTCGGCAGGACATAACTGTGAAATCTCAATATGTTATATGTAAACTTTTTATGGATATTTTTGTAAAACTTATATTATGAATGAAATCCTCATGTATTTTATCATATAGTTGTTTGCTTAACCGCGCTCTCGAAAAACCTTTCATGAGTCGCACACCGGTTGTTTCCGCCTATGGACCGGGTGTGACACAGACGACGGTGCTCGACTCAGTTTCCGCCTTGCGCATCTTCCGTTGTAACTCAAGATCGCGGACTCGTTTTCGGAGTCGTTGAATCTCTTCAAGATCGCGGACTCGTTGTCGGAGTCGTTTGATCTTCTTAAGATCCCGTGGGTCGGAATAAACTCCACCGCTGCCTCGGTCGGCGACTATGCGAGTAGGATGTTGATCTTCTCCACGAGCACATGAATAGAAACCCCTCCTTTCGTTTGCTCTGTCGGCGAATCTACGAGCAAGAAAGTATTCATCTTCATGTCAAGCCATTTGAGAACCAAAAGCTCTGATACCAATTGATGCAGTTTCGGAAGCGATCAATGGCTCGAGAGACTCATGATTAATCAAAAGACGATAAATCAAACCGAAGTTCCAATCACAATGTTCTTTTAATAATAAACTTAATCAAAAACTGAATAATAAATAATCTTAAACCCTAATTTATACTAAAATAAAATGAGATAAACTTGTAAACAAAATAAACACAAAATATTAAACAATAATAAAAATAAAAATTTAAATAAGAAGATTCTCCTACATCACCATATAACATTTTAAAATACTTTGATAACGTATAAAAGATTTTTCTAGTGATTTGAGCTCATTTAATTACGTTCGGAGAATTAACAATACAATTGGCACTAGCCGGTCTAATAGCATGTGAAGTTCACATATTCTTTTCCCAAATATCCGAAGATACTTTCATATGACTTTGTTAAGAGGATGTATTTTTTACGAACATAGGCCTATTGGGCCTAAGGTCAGCCAATAGCCCAATACTTGATTATTTTGGTTAATAGTAGAGGTGCATAAATCGGGTTTTCCAATCGGGTATTGACAAATCGGGTATTGGCAATAACTGGGTCGAGTTCTGGTCTGGGTATTGTCTCTAAAAACCATACTCTATGCATCGTGTTCGAGTCGGTTATAGAACCGGGTATTTGAATACCCTACTTTCGGGTTTTTCGGGTATAGATGGGTTTTTTTATAGGGTTGTACTTTTCAGGGGTATATATGGGTCTTTTTCCGGTATTTTTCGGGTACAGATCGGGTATACGATAAACCCGCTTACGGGTATTGGAAAAACCTGATTTCAGGTATGGAACGGCTTCAGTATCGGGTATTATTGGGTACAAATCGGGTTCGGTTTCGGGTACGGGTTTTGGTACTGAAATGGATACCCTATCCGTACCTTACGGGTAGGGTCGGACACAGGTTCAGGTATTAAAAACCCGGTTCCGGGTATTTTTTTCGAGTTCAGTTCTAGGTTCGGGTTTTTTGTGCACCTCTAGTCCATAATATGCCCAATAGCAACGTAATTACTATTTTGGGCCTAAGCTCATTATGTATGTATAGGACGTGCCTTATATGTTTTAGTGCCTTAGTAGTAGTTACGATAACAATTAAGATGAAGTAGTCCATACGTGCTTTAAAAACAATTCGTGAGCCATTTTGAGCGTCAGATGTAGAGCTCAAGGTTTCATAAGTTAAATAAGTGCAGCTCGCGTTTAGCTCATTTACACCTCCTACGTACATTACATCAATATAATCAATTAATTAACTATAAATATATTGTAACTCTAAGACCGCCAACTTCTTCCATCCTTACACCAACACCAAAGATTTGTGATGCATGAGTTGGGCTCCTGGATGACTTAAGAGATGTTAGACCATCCTCTATGGGCGCTTTCAAGAGGGCTTTTTGGGCGATGTGGGCGCCGAACACCGCCGTCGGGTGCCAACGGATGAGGGGCGACGAAGGTTCGGGCAACAGGTTGGCCGGCGCAGATGATGAATTTGGGTGGGGCCCCCTCCCCTTCAACGGAACTTTTTTTGACCGTTAAAAAATATATATATTATACATATATAATATATATATATAAACGAAAACCAAAAAATCTTAGGTGTCCCGATGTGGTCGCTCCCTTTTTTTGGAGTTACCATATTTGCTTTATTTTTAAATGAAGTCTTCTCATGCATTTGACCCGAATTCATGGGTATGAGTTTCATCAAATCCAAATATTTCTTAAACGGGTTATAACATCTCATTAAATTAAAAACTAATCTTACCAAATATTTGATATAAAAATCATATAAAGTAGGGATATAATAAAAATTAATATATGATTTATTTAAATAAAGATATATATTATTTATAATTAAAAAACCAATTTTATAGTAAAAAAATAAATGGGTCTTTGATCTCATAAAACCAATATAGCTTTTAAACCGGGTTATAACATCTCATTTATTTGTGAAGCAATTTATTATCAAACCATAAGTATATTATTAACTTTCATACAATAAAAAATAAAAATTTAAAAAATAAATAAATATTAGAAACAAATAATATAAAATAACCCCCCGTAATACGGGGGATAAAAACTAGTGTGTGTTAGGGGTGTGCAAATGAGTTAACCCGAACCGACCAGGGTTAAACCCGACCCGACCCGAGACCGAAATTTATAGAAAGTCAATAACCGAAATTCGGACCTAAGAAATTTTACGGGTATCGGGTTTTTTAGGTTCGGTTCTTCGGGTTTGAAGGCTAAAACCGAGAAACACAAAAGGGACTGAAATTCCATCTTCCCTTCTCTTAATAGTTAGCACCCATTAGGATTGTTGATGGTTAATGTACAGGAAGAGAGGCGATAGGATGGAGAAGACAAAATAAGCCTCTAGCATGTGTCTGCAACTTTACTGGAAGAAGAAAATGAAGAACTATATAAACTGTGAATAAAAAGAAGAGATGAAGTATCAATACTATATAATAAATAAAAGTTTTCTTATGCATTATTATTCTTTCTTCCCGCCTTTCTCTCCTATTAATTATACATACTTTTAAAAGTTATTTTTATATATTTTTTGTTAATGATTGTTCTAATTGCTTTTACAAAACATATTTTATATTTTTAAAAATATGTTAGATTTATTTATAAAACATTTTTATAAACTGAACATTTTCATTTGTCAACGGGTTCATTGTTAAAAACACGTGGATCTTTAATTGAACGTGGTCTGCCTTTTTATCACCTGTAACAGTAATATCTTTCTTTCTATCCATATTTTGTCGATCAAAACCTTATTGATTTTCCTTTACTGTACATTCTTCAACTAATCGAACATTTTCTTCTATTGGTGATTGGTTCGTATTGTTTTGATTGTACCATTTATGTTCTCATATTACTATTTTACTTTAGTTGCTACTATATTTTTAGTGTATCATATAATGTTGTATCGAAAGAAGTATTTAGAGATTTACGGTTTATTTTTAAGTTTGTGAATAGTAGTTATAATTAAATTTCGGACTTACTTAGTGTATTACTTAACTTTATTTATCAAAAGTTATCACTTACAAAATCTAATTTGCTCAGCCCGTGTTAGACACAGGTACATAACCTAGTAAAATAATAAAACAAAGGTCAAGAGGTATATGTGTAACTTTTTGATATTTCTTTACTGACACACACAATATAAAAAGTTAAGATATATAGCTAGATGTATGTAATTTACAACTAGAGAAACAAACATTGCTAATCTGGTTGTAAACTAACTAGATATGAATAAATTATTATAAAATAATTTATCTTTCCAATAGAAATTTAAGAGTACTCATTTTACTATAATTAAAAAAGTAGGTAGGGTTGCTTTATATGTTCTCCATATACCACGTGTATTGTCCCCTAATCCATCCCCACACACACACTCTCTCACTTTTCTCTATCTTTTTACTCTAAACCTTACGAAGAGCATGGAGTTCATCTGCAAATTGAGTTTAAAAATAAGAGAATGATGACAGATTTATCTTCAAATCATAAGGAATATGACATTTAAGAGAATGGTGAAAAGAGTTGTCTTCAAATCATAAAGAATATGACGAAGACGAAGGTGATTGAGATGGGCAAATATCACTTCTTCGGGTTTTTTTAGGTCTTCATGGGCAAAAACCCGAACTCGTCCCGAGACCGGTTGGATTTGCATTTAAGGACAAAATGCATATGTATAATATTAGGGTCGGTTCGGTATCGGGTTTTTTCGGGCCGGTTCTTCTGGATTTTTCGGTCTGACCCTAGTTCTGCACACCCCTAGTGTGTGTGTGTGTGTATTTATCAATCACTCAAACTTAAACATCCTTAAACTCAATCTCTACAAACTTTATATAATTTTCTTCAAAAAATTGTCTTCCGATTCATCTTCGACACCCGACTTCTACCCCGACGTTATTTCAGACTCGAATTCACGGGAGGAGGTGATATTTAGTACTATTCTAGATGCTACCCGAGTCTTAATCGAGCATTGCGAAAGCTCACAACCGCGAACAAGACGTCCTCATCGACAACGGGATCGTGTCGGTGCTCATGAACGGTTGATGCAAGATTATTTTTCGTCGGACGCGACTTTTGATTCAGAACAATTCCGGCGGCGTTTTCGGATGAGCCGCCAACTCTTTTTTACGAATTGTTGGTGATTTGGAACGCGATTATGCTTTTTTCAACAACGGGATGACAAGAGAGGTAAATCGGGTTTCTCTCCATTGCAAAAATGCACAGCGGCGATTCGTCAACTCGCGTACAGGACCGCAAGCGATGCCATGGAAGAGTATTTATAGATGTCGAAGACAGTGGCTCGTGAAGCCCTTTGCACGTTCTGCGAATGTGAGTATTATTATCATTTTTAATATGTATTTATAAATCCTCTCATTTTAAATGCAAAATTAATAATCTGACCTTAAAAATTTAATATTATGTTTTCCTCAACTATATCATAAAAAATATTTGAGGAAGCCAACTCAAACCGACATACAAAAAATATACAAGATGCATGAACAGAAGCACGGTTTTCCTGGGATGCTTAGTAGTCTTGATTGTACACATTGGGAATAGAAAGCCTGCCCAATTGCTTGGCAATGTCAATATCATCAGGGTGATCATGATGGACCAACAATTATCCTTGAGGCTATTGCATCATTTGATCTTTGGATATGGCATGCGTTTTTTGAGATGCCCAGTGCAAACAATGATATAGCTGTGATAAATGCGTCTCCTCTTTTTGACCGTCTCGTAAATGGGATTGGACCCGACACCTCATTTTCCACAATTGGTGTCAACTAAGAATACAAATATTATTTAGTCGACGACATTTATCCGGATTGGGCCACGTTGGTTCATAGCTTTACGTGCCTGACTGATGATAAACGAAAATATTACAAGAAAAAACACGAGTCGGACAGAAAGGACATCGAAAGAGCATTCGGGGTATTAAAGAAACGTTGGTCTATAGTTAGACATCCGGCTCGTATTCAGCAAACGGATATGTTAAGAAATGTAATTTACACTCGGGTAGAGCAATATGTCAAGGCGAGTACGACGATGTGCCGGATTTGACGGGTGGTCCATGGGACAACCCTTAATTGATTTAAAACCGTAATAATCATGATTTGAATTTGTTTATTTTGTGGAATTAGATAACTACGGTATGATTGGTGAATTTTAGGCTCAAAGGAGGTTCTGGGGCTATTATGGAGTATACCGAGGTAACCGAATGAGTCGAAGACGCGAGAGAGGTCAAATGAGGTGAAAATGGGAAGGCAAGGTCAAAGTCAACCGTGGCCCACGGTCACCACCGTGAGCCACGGTCCAATGCTGATAAAAATGACAGAGGCCACCGTACCGTGGCACTCTGTCTTACCGTGAACATCACCGTGACCAACGGTCAACCGTGGGCCACGGTCCAGCTGAAGATAAACTACATCGTGACCCAC
>NW_027498214.1:0-68798 GCF_021521415.1 Bidens hawaiensis | reverse complement strand
ATACGAATATATAATGACACATTTGCATAGTTTTATTTTTTGTTATTCTTTTGTAGGAGAAAGGCCTTATACTAATTTTTGGCAAGTCACAAGGTTAATAGAAATTTATATCAAATGCAATACTAAAAATCTTTTAATTAGTATTATGTGAGATCAATCATAGAACCTTGATGATGATCAAAAATCTTGTGCTTTACAACACTAGTTTAATTTATAGATGGTTTATAACTTTATTTGTATATGTGAGTTCAACCATTGAACCTTCTGGTCAATATCAAATAAACGACATGGTGTAACATATCTTTTAATTAAAAAAGAACATTTTATTGTTTCTTAACTATAAAAATTAAAATAAATAAATAATAAGAAGCAATCTTCGTTTGATGGTACCATTGGTCAATATCAAATGCTTTTATATTATATAGTTGACTAAGTGAAACTAGTCAATCATTTGCATTGGGTAGTTTTAGCACTACGATTGATGATGCGTCATGTACATTTATACAATTACTGATAATAAAACATATGTATTTTTTTTGTTTCTATTTGTTGTCAAACTTTTTTTTATTATTATTCATTAAGTCGTTGATATTATTAATATTTTTTGTGTCTGACTTTGCATATTTGGCTAGTGGGATCACCAGCACATTGTGCGGTCTTAAAGCTTATAATATAGCGAAACAATAAGGAACTAATTTATATAACAATAAAATAAAAGTGGGAGGAGTTGGTATTGAGGTGTTGTACCCTAAGCTTAATATGTTGTACACGTTCCTAAATGCATCATACTTTTCACATATACATATGGAATATTAGGGGTGTTCAAAACCGGATATCCGAACCTTTTGGATAGCGGTTTTCGCTATCCGAATCCGAATTTCGGATATCCGATCAGACGGTGGTTCGGATATCTGGAAGAAAATCTGGAAAAAGAAAAACTCAAAATTTGTTTTAAATTAACTTACAGGTTGCAACTCACACATCAAAATTTTCAATCCAACAAGCTAACAAACTAATAAATCTTTGAACAATATGTAATTAACAATTTGAGAAACTAATAAAAACCTAACATCAAGGAGGAGCCGTGGTAGATTTGGTGCAGACGGAAGTGTGACAGCGGCGGACGGCGGTGGTGACTGGTGTGGTGGATTTGGTGCAGATGGAAGTGTCGGACGGCGGTGGTGGTTGGTGTAGTGGATTTGATGCAGACAGAAGTGACGGAGGACAGAGGCGATGACTGGTGCAGCGTCGGACGGAGGATGGAGGCGATGACCGGTGACGTCTGACGTTTGTTTAGAAATTTGGTTTGGGAATGGATGCAATAACTGAAAGGGGAAGCTAAACTAGTTTGTTTCTATATGTATTAAAATAAAAATAATAATTTAATATTTCGGATAGTTCGGATATCCGAACTATCCGAAAAATCCTAAAAATGCTATCCGAATCCGAATTTTCGGATATCCGAGTTTCGGATATCCGAATTTTCGGATAGTTTGGATACGGATTATCGGTTAATTCAGATACGGATTCGGATACGGATACTTTTGAACACCCCTATGGAATATAAATGAACTTGGAATGTAAATGAACTAGTAATGTTTCTTAGTAAAGTTTTCTTCTTAAAAGCAATGAAACAACTCATTGAGTTGTTGTATTTCTAAGCTTAATCTGTTGTACACATTCCTAAATGCATCATACTTTCCACATATGAAATATAAATTAACTTGAAATGTAAATGAACTAGTAATGTTTTTTAGTAAAGTTTCTTCTTAAAGGTAATGAAAAAAGTTATCACCATATTTTAAAGTTTGGTTATTTATCTTTTCGTTGCATTTGTGTTTTGAGCCGTATTAGCGATTTCAGATAACGGTTTTAGATGTTTACGGGTTTGCGTTACTTTATCACAAACCCTAAACAACATTCAAATCAACCACCCACGCCACCCCGCAACGCGGAGGGTCAATTACTAGTTATTAATAATCTAAAGCATTTTTAGACATGTCCAAAGAAGCACAACAACTACAAAGATGACCGAAAGAAGAATACTTCATGACCTTAGTCTTAGCCCTAGTGTTTCTTATCCTGATAATATAAACGTGAAACATTTATGAGTATATGGTTCTTTTTTTGTTTGAAGGATAGTGTTAACCTTATATGCATACTTGCATATCAATGTATGTGAATTGCATTTTTAAAATTTTTCTTATTTAATTGTTTCTTGCCTCTTGACATGCATGGCCATGCCCATGTTTGTATATATAATTTTTCCGTCTTTGTAAGTTAATGCTTTTTGAAATCTTTTAACAAAAAATAAATGTGGTATTAGTAGTTTTTCTTCTACATGCATATCCACCACATACATATGTGCATCTTAATGTTTCTTTTCTTTTTTCTTTTTCCTTAAATCCAAGAGAAGAGAAACAGAGAAGCTGGAGGGATCAAAATGCAAGAGTGGAGAGATAAACTCTTATATTCACCAAGGACGAACTATACAAGAGCATGTTAATTAATCTAATACGACCATTTTAATATAAACTATTCAGTATATCTATATTATTTATTTACTAAGTATCACAATTCATAAAAACAAATTCATACATAATTTTGTATTTGGTTCCTTTGTACAACGCCGGCCATATTGAATTCAGATTTTGTGGTGGTAAATTTCATATATTATTTGAAATGATTCATCATTTGTTATTATATATATATATTAAAAACCGAAATTCATTCCTCTCACAAAAATCACTATTCACACATATTTGATTTATAGCCACAAAAAGGTTTTACCAAATTTTTTATCAACCACACATGTGTCGTCATCTACCACACATACAATTTGAAGTACAAAATATCTAACCCTTTATTCACTAACCAAAGAGATGCTGCTCATCTGTTTCATTTGTCACCGATATCACCACATTTTTTTAATTTGGTAAAAGATTTGGACTTATTATTATTATATAATACAATTAAGAAGTTTGGTGTCGTAAGTCTCGATTGGGCCATTTTGCAGCATGTTATTGGCCCTTTTTTATTTGTTTTAGTTTTGGTCCGTAACAAACGTAACAAAAATCGACCAAATGCCAGTTTGTTTTTTTAGTTCCGGTACCGTTACAAACATGACAGGAAACTGACCGAATTTGAGTAGACTCGCTGTCACACCCCAACTTAGGGTCTAGGAGTGTGACCAATAGTTAGTACCTGTGTTTTTTTAAATGTATCAGAGTTTGGGTTAATTTTAACGAAAGACTTAAAGATTTAATATAATATTAATTACATTGAAAATTTACTTGGGAAGTAAATACCAAAGTTGAAATTTTACAAAATATTGTTTTTAATATTACAAGGATTTTATAACAAAATTGAACCATCATGTGGTGCGAACTTCTATCTTCGGGATGACTCTAATCCTTGCTATATACCATCAAACTTAATTACCTGCAAGTGGGATTAAAATACGTCAGCTAAGTGCTGGTGAATAGTTATGACTCTAAAAGCATTTAAATAACAGTTATAATACAAATATAGTATTCTTGACATTACTCAGCAGAAATATTTCTATTTCCGGTATTGTGACACTGCCCTACACACACACAAATCTCTGAGCCACGTAGCCCACTCCGGAGAAACTATATATGACCATTAGCCCGCGGCCACGTAGCCTTTGACTGTTTAGGCTTAACGGTAATGTTTGGATCCAGACACATGTGTATTCGGTCTGAGTTGTTTTATTCTCTACTTTGTATTATAAAGTTTTAGAGATCACGTAATCTCATGTAAATGTTTGACTGACTCTATAAAAACAAACAACCCGTCTATCTTATAGAGTATAAATATGTTTGACTGATTGTAAAGGTTTAACGTATTCACCTGTACCGATGATGTGATTGTTTGAAAACCTTTCTTGATTGCGACTGATTGTTAACCTATAAACAAATAGGTTTCAATGATCACCTTGATGGTGTTTCTTGATTAGACTGCAGACTTTAAGTCTGGTTTTAACCTTGATTAGGTTTGTGAATGTTTTGAAATCATGATTGTATTAGTGTGACGTTTGGTATAGCATGCTTTGGCCTAATAGAGTTTATCACGTTGGCAAACTTCTCCAGGTAAGTAAACGGGCCCCGCGGTTGATTGGGATGTATACGGATTACTTACCTTAGGCAAGAAGAGTCTACTAATGATATCCCCCTTCCAGTTACTACATGTCCGTCAAAATATAGTTTTGTATAACATTATATTTATAAAAATAATGTTTGATTGAAATCTGTTCGTGAATGCTTTTGAAAATACTTTCAAGGTTAAAGGCCATAGCCTTTGACTGAGTCTAAGCTATCTATAATATAATTGAAACAACTTAAACTTAGATTCTACCTTAGTGAATGCTCGGGATACTTATGCTAAGGCAGAATGATTGCTTAATTGGCAGAACTACTCCTAACTTGCTTATCTGCTCTACAGCTTGTTATAACTTCAATACTTGCACGAACTTCAAGAAAACAGGGCCTCAGAACTACACAACACTCGGGTACGTACTCCAATGCTAACTATGTGTAAGTGATGGTGAATGAGGGATGAATGAGCTTCAAACCCGTAGCCCTCCTTTTATACTTGAGTTTTAGAGACCGTCGCGTAGCGCGATGCCCTTTTCCTTTAGGCCGTTGCATAGCGCGAAGCCGCAATTGATAAGGTGATGCCACGTGGTTGGCCACGTGGCCCTGATTACTTAATGGGGTAACGCGTAGCGCGATGCCCAACTGATTCTGGGTCGTCGTGCAGCGCGACGCCCCCTTTTTTCTAATTTCTGGGAATCTGCATTGCGTAATGCGATGATCTTGTTTATATGCCCATCGCGTAGCGCGATGGGTCTAGAAAACCAAAATTTTCATTTTCAACCCTCTAGGTTTCAGAATTGTTACTTTTGGCCCAAAATTGATTAGGGTATTCCCGAGATGTTACACTCGCCGCATCAATGTCTGGGATCAACAACAGTCGGGTTTACCAACACCCAAGTTTTACCGGTCGACACCACCTCATTGGTCCACCTTGAATTTTATTAAATTTTTTTATTTTGGTTTTAGTTCTAGTACAATAACACACGTAACCGAAACCAACCAAATTTGCATCGACTGACCGCGTCAACACTTGCGACCGACAACGCTTGTACTTTACCGTTGCCCGGGTTTTGCCGACCTGCCTGGCACAACGCGCTGGGTGTAACACTAGTTATTATTTAAATAATAAGTTAGGGTGTTTGGGTAGGGAAACTAGGTAACGAATTCGAGTTAGTGAAGCCAAAGAACTTTGTGATATAAACGTAGGTCAACAATCATAAGACCGTGCGTGAATATAAAAAATATAACAATTTTTTAACATCCTATAATTAACACACTTTTCAAATTTTTACCCGATCACACTCTCTCTTTTCCTATGTTTTTATCATATTGTTAGAGCATTCTCATCCCACCCCTCATTTTATGTGAGAGGTGTTTTTATAATTTAGAGAGTGATTCAGGGTGTTATAAGTGAAGAGTTTTTATATTTTAGAGAAAGTAGTGATTTTTCTGTATATTTGAAAAGTTACTGTTCATCCCTTATAATTTTTTAATATATTTTGAGAGTGGTTGTGAGTGAAGAAAAGAGAAAAGATAATGATAAAAGGTATAAAAAGTATTATTTAATTGTAATAGAAAGAGAAAATGTAATGAGTTTTAGTGTAATTTTTGGTTTAGGAATAGAGGGTAGGATGAGAATGTTCTTATATTTTTCTTCAAATATATCACTCTATGGAAACAAAATCTCTTTCCCGTCTTTTTGACATGAGAATTAGGAGAAGCCACGACTCACGACCATAGAGTTATTAACTATCAAGAAGAATGGCGTTGACAAAGGTATAGCTCCATGTTTTCAAAGACCTTGACACCAAACAAATCTTAGGTTTTACAAACGAGTGTTCAACTGCTTTGTGCAAAAGAGTGGATCAAAACATTATAATTTGCTCAAATTGTATTCGAATTGACAAAATATTTTAGGAGAAGTTAATGTTAATGATATAGACACGCCGCAAGTGAAAACATAAGCCAAAATCCGTTGGAACTTGGAATCAGAAATACTACTTATTTTTTATATATTTTTTAATAGTTATTTTTTCGTATTTTCTAAAAATACCGAAGATTATAAAGAATGTAATCAGTAATATGAAATTGTGAATAATCTTCTCCATAATAATAAGCCCTAACATTCTCACAAATCACGTTTCACGATTAACCCGAAAATCACGATGGAAGTTAACTCCACCGCCACAACCGCCACAACCCCCACCGCCTGCTGCCAACGCGCGGTCACCGATCACAAAATCCTCCACACCGTCCGTCTCAACGGCACCTTCCGCCGCCTCTGCACCACCTGCCTCCTCCGTCTCCACCGTGAATCCTTCTGTCCTACCTGTCTCGCCGTCTACCACCCGTCACCACCAGACGCCGCCGTCTTCTGCCACAAATGCGGCTCATCCTCCCACCGGACCTGCGTTTCGCCGTTAGTCACCGGCAGTACACGTTGCGCCACTTGCGTAAACCCTAGCCGGCTTGAATTTAACTCTAGCAGCAGTCGGACGATAGATGTAACGGCGGCGAGGCTGCTGGTGGCGGCGGCGGAGATATCGATGCTGTCGATGAGGAAAGCGGAGGAAGATGCGGCTATGGAAGTTGATTGGAGAGTGAAGGAGGCTGCGGATTGGAGGAAGAAGGCGAAAGAAGATGTTAATCGGTTTGTGAAGCTTGTGGAGATTGATAACAGGACAAGAGATTATGATAATGTTGTGGTTGATGATGATGATGATGATGGAATTGAGGTGACTGAAGCTTTGAATCAAGCATACAGAATGATGGAGATTTAGGCTTACAGTTGGATGGATATTGTTTAGTGATACAGTTGTTATTAACAGCAATTAAAATCATCAGGTATATATGATTTCCTGGATTACATGATTACATTTTATATCTGATTTTGTGCTTGTTAATTCTTGTTAATGGAGCATGATGATATATAGTTTTTATTATATGTTAAAGATGAAATCAAAGGAATTAATTTTTTTTTTGTATTAGAAGAGAATCGTCGCACAAAAGTAAAACGCAGCACGCTGAGACTCTATATGGAACGTTTCGAATGGCTGCAACCAGGATTTATTATTGCGTTGCCTTTCATTTTCGTGATGAATTAAAAATACGTGAACGAATATAAATAGAGATACATACTATGAGAATAAGAAAACTAAACGGGCTCAAATAACTAAGTATGGGATGCTCGTTCACAACTTGTTTTCTGTTTCTCGACTTTATTAAACCAAACCTAAACCGAGAATGAGTATCCACAAACCCAACACTCTTTTCCTTGTGTCAGATAAGCTGTTGCTTGCTTGGTACAACAGTGGTAAGCCAAAAATAACCAGGCTCAATGTGTAATATTAGGTGGTTAAGCAAAATTTTAAGTCTAAAATTTTAGGTCTAAATTCACTCTTTCTCAAGCCCAATATTTCCGATCCAAAAGCAATATGGCTGGTCAAAAATTAAAAATCATAACCAAACTAGTGGACCAATAAAAATTGGTCTTGATGCACACCTTTATGCTGAACGGTGAACCCAAATTGGCTGAACAGACCTATGTTTGTGTGAGTGTGAGTGTGATCTGTTGGTTTAGTTTCTGTCATAATAATAAGTTTAGCTGGTTGAATAAAGACAATTCTCCAAGTCATGTGATAATATAAAGACATGGGAGTGATGGTTAAGGCTTGAGAAAGCTTTTATATATTTTTTTACACATTGATTTTCTGTTGAAAAGGCAATTTGATAATTTCATGTACTTAGTAGTTGGCCTTTTGGTCTAAAGACATGGGAGTGATGGTTAAGGCTTGAGATCTTAAGATCTTAAGTTCGAAACCTGAGTCAAGGGGGTTTTCCCATAGTATTGGGTTTCCTCCTTGATGGTGTTGTTAGGTGAGTCAAACATGAAACATTATATCAGTATGAACGATTGACACCCTGTCTCATAAATACTCAACAAGTATTGGGATGGTTCCAAACATTGTTAAAAAATGTCCTAACTATCTCAATTCTCAAAAGTGATACGTGCACATTCCGTGAGTCCCTAAATGCACACGTTGCCACCGGATTCAAGTATTCAACCTACGTGGCTGATTGCTGCACTACTTACCTTCTTTTATTCCTATGTTCAATCTCTTGTAGGTAGAATGATTGAAAAGAATATTTAACCCTTAAATTATTGAAGAGAGTTTTACTACCCTACTATATCCGTTTACCGGATAAAATTTGATCAGCCGTACTTTTTTTTAATTATTTTGACATGATTGTGTAAAACGGTGTAATACAACATTGCCGGTGATATTTGAAGTCCGGTTCTCTTTATGATTTGATTAAAATACCTCTTTTATGTCCATGATGAGTGTGAACTTTAACTAAAGTGTTACGGTACCAGTACTAATATGTTACGATACAAGTACAAGTTTAAACCTGAAGATGCGCTAGTGCATAGTAGGTACTATTTTTGAATTATGGATAGAAGTGAACCAATGAGAAACTGTGCCTTAAAAGTAAATACTGAAAATGGTACAGTTCCGTATTAAAACTCGGGCTAAACCATTTTGTCCAGCCATCCAACTGGTTTTATTTAATTTATAAAAAACCCTTGTTAGAGCTAGAGCTCGCCTAAGGCCGTGTAAGGTTCGGCCGTCTTGTAAGACCTGCTATCAGTCTAGGCCCAAAACGTTATAAAAAAAATTGTATGTGTATGTATATATTATTAAAACAATAATAAATAAATAAAACTTGCAATAAGTTATCAAACCTATTTTTTTTTTCAAACCCAATACAAGAAGTAATTATAGCCTAGTAATAGTGATAGTCCAGTTGGCAAAAAACATAACACCTAATGAGTCTAGCTAATAACAAAATGGTTAAATATGAGGCTCAAAAATGGTCTGCTTAGTTTAAAATGATGGGTTCCGAACACAATAACCTTATTATCGTCAATTTTTTGAGAAAAATTTACATACAAGGACCCATTTTTCAGAATTCGTTTGGGGTATCCGAAATTTTGGAAACAACCCTAATTAGAGCATCTTCTATAGAGATGTCTATTAACGAGGTGAAAGAAAGTGTTTATGGTTGTGATAGGCGTCCAGCATTAGAATGTTATTACTTATTAGGTGCAATAAAGATATACCATCAAAACTGGTCTAACCTAATACTCAAAATCGATGTTTTGATTAAACGAGTTACGTGGTCACCTTTAGTTTCTTTCTTGCATACATGTTTCAAACGACACTTAAACCTTTATTAAGTTTAGGAAAAAAGAAAACTTTATAATAGATATAGATGATAACTTGGTAACGTGGGCCAGCGTAGATTACGGCTAACCCCACCCACCAACCAACCATCCATCCTTCATTCCAAATTCATCACTTCAAAACCCTCACAATCTTATTATACCTTTTTTGTTCAGGTGTATTTGATACACTAACTCATGGCGGAACCAAAGAAGATCATCATAGACACGGATCCTGGCATCGGTAATCCCTAATTTCACCACTTTATTGAACGAATAATAATATGATCATCACATCTGCTTCATTTCAATCTATTATTACTAACTACTGCTGTTACTGATTCTTCACTACAATTATTGAATAATAAATTAGGGAAAATAATTGCTGATCTGTTTATCTGCAATCAGATGATGCAATGGCAATATTTCTGGCATTAAGGTCACCTGAAGTCAATGTGATTGGGCTTACAACTATTTATGGCAATGTTTACACCACTCTTGCCACTAGAAATGCACTGCATTTGGTAACTGCTAATTTCATTTTATTTTTTATTTTTGCTTGAGGAATTTGAATTGTTATCTAATAATTCTCTTGTTTTGTTAATTATAATTATGTTTAGTTGGAGGTTGCTGGAAGAACAGATATTCCTGTTGCAGAAGGCTCTCATGTTAGTTATATGGTATAACTTCTTTCATTTCAATTTATTATGCACACTTCATAGCACACCTTCTTCTGATAAGCTCAAACATAAGCAAGCTAACGTTAAGATAGTGTACAATTATTTTTTATTCATGAAGTAATATTAACAAAGCCGTAAGTTTATCTGTGAAAGCCAAACGTTAACATATAATCTAAATTTCTCTAAAAAGTTTATTTATTAAAAAAACAAGAAAGTTGAAATTGACTCGTTATCTATGAAAAAGGAGATTTTAAGGGCATATATGATATTCTAACTTTGGATCGGGTATATATGATATTACACATGTTTGTAACGGTAAAATTGTCATTTCTTTTTTCTCCATGTGTGAAGAAAGCAACGAAGCTTCGAGTTGCAGACTTTGTTCACGGGGTAGACGGCCTCAGAAACCAAAACTTCCCTCAGCCAAATTCAAAGCCAATAGAAAAGTCAGCAGCAGAATATTTGGTTGAGCAAGCTAAACTTTACCCTGGTCAAATAACTGTGGTGGCATTGGGCCCACTTACCAACATTGCATTGGTCACATTCATAACCTTATTAATTTGTTTATAATTCATATAACAAAGTACTACTTCATGGAAACATCAAGGAACTTGTCTTTTTGATTATTGCAGGCTGTTAAACTGGATCCTATGTTTGCCAAAAACATTGGACAGATTGTTCTTCTTGGTGGTGCGTTTTTAGTGAACGGGAATGTGAATCCAGCTAGTGAGGCTAATGTAAGCAATTCACTTTTGTAGGAATGTTTCTTTACATTAAATTGTATTTAATTTACATTTTATGATATGCAGATATTTGGTGATCCAGAAGCGGCTGATATCGTGTTTACTTGTGGTGCTGATATTTTGGCTATTGGGCTTAATGTTACTCATCAAGTTATTCTTAAAGGTAATCATTTTTGCATGTTTTGAATCCATCCCATATTCTCACGTTTAATACTGATATTTTAATCATCAATTCATTAATCATCATGTGCAATTTGTTGTAGATCATGATTGTGACATCTTGGCAGAATCTGATGGAATATTTGCCAAGTATTTGAGCAAGATTCTGGAATTTTACTTCTCATATCATCGTGATGCGTACAGCATGAATGGTATGTGTTTTGACACAAGTGAATTGTTAAGCATGCGCATGTTTTTTTTCCTTAAGTTATAATTCTGATTTTGTGTTTAAGGAAAGGCATATGATGTTTGGTTAATCGGCTTCTTATGCTATTGATTTGTGTAGGTGTATACCTTCATGACCCGACAACGATTCTTGCAGCTGTTAATCCTTCATTAATGACATACACGGAAAGTGTTGTCAGAGTCCAGACAACTGGCATCACAAGGGGCCTATCATTGTTTTTCAACAAACAAAAAAGGTGGAAACCTTGTTAATTTTCTGTCTAAGTATTTCATTTTCATTAACATAAGCAACTTTTTTATATGACATTATCTTTTGAAAACATAAAAACAATTACACCATAAACTCATGCTTAATTTAAGTATGATATTGTTATATTATAAAAACAATTTTTTGCAAAAATATAATACACTTTGCGGAATTTTGCTGGTTTATCTTTTATAAATGTGTTTGTTACCATTATAACGATGGGTAGACATTCAAATGAGAACCAAAAAACATGTTGAGAACTGCGAGAGCCACATATTACACTTGTGTCTTTTGCTTTAAGTGTTATGCAGAAGGCGGTTACATAACCGATTAACCGCCTACCCACTATCTCATTAAATCATTAACGCATTAGGTACAAGTGCTTTATGCGGTTCTAGCAGTTCTTAACATTTTGTTCTAAAATGAATGCATCCCTATAACGGTGATTGTAACATTATAACTGTATTGTTTTACAATTATTGTGAAAATTGTGTTATATATTTAGTAAAACAGCACTATATGATAAAATAACACAATTATAAATGGACGCAAATACCCCCTGTCCATAGAACCAGCTGCATATTCTGACTACTATTCTCATTGCTTCCTACTCTTCTTAGGCAAAACCCACTCTTTAGTAAAACCAGTCCCTACACACACAGACACACATATGTATATACTTTACACACACACAGGGGCATAAGACAGTTTAAGTAACCGTCACACTTTCAATCCCGCTATTTAGGTTGATGCATTATACGGTTCTCAAATGAACGAAGTGGTTTAGGGTGTATGCATTAAAGACATAGTTTGGTCTGATTTCAACTTTTATTTGTTTCTGGTGTATATAGTTCAGAAAGATGATTGATTTCATTAGGGAATATCTGAAATAATAATATAATTTAGTGCTTAATAATTCAAACTTCAAAGACATAAGCAGCGCCTGCAAACTGATGTTTTTGTTCTTGATTTGTTATTGCTACTATGTTAGGTTTAACGAAGAGACTGAATGGTGCAACAAACCGACGGTGAAGGTGGCAGTTACTGTGGACGCTACTGAGGTAGTTAATTAAATTGGTTATGGAACGCCTTATGTATTGATCAGTAACATCCTCAAATTTGTATTTCAAAGCTAAATAACATGTACTTTGTTTCTTCAATGTAAAGAGTTTCTTCTCATATTTGTTTTATAATCAGTAGAAATAATAATCTTTCACATGTATTCTGCTTTTTTTTCCAAAAATGATAAATCGGAATCATCCAAATATTTTTTACTATGCCAATAAAAATATAATTATAACTTCAAATGATTACAATAAAGTTGTAGGTAAACGGACAACAAGCTGTACCATAACATGAACTCGACCTTCACACCTTTGAAAGATATTACCATCATCCCAATCTTATGATCATACGCTATGGAACCTTTGTCCTAAAATTACAACAATATAACTTAAATCTTTAAATATGTTACGAAACTTCTGTTCTAAAATCAGAACCATACAAGTATACAACTGTTACATCATTAAGAAATGATAATAGGACAATTAGGTTTTGTAAGTGGAGTTGGAAATCTCTCTTTTCTTCCTTTCTCTCCTTCCTTTCCCTCGACACTCATATATTAGCACTGCTAAGTGGGTTTGGTTTGAGGGTTAAACCTGACACCCTCAATAATCTTGTTACGTAGCACTTAAGTGTATTTATGGGTTTACATGAACATGACTCGTAACCCGCTTAACTTATTTAACTTCTTTACATATCAATACTCTAAAATATAGGATCTACATATTAGTTTGATTTCCCAAAGCAATTATGTTTATAATATGTCAATTAGTTATTTAAATTTAAAATGTGACATAAGTACAATTAAAAACCCACATAGTTGGAGATATTATATGAGTACTTCAAAAAAAAAACTGAAAAAAAATAACTAAAGAAAAATAGGTTAAAACGGATCAACTTGCAAATCCATCTTGAACACGACCATTTAACTAAAAGTATCCGAACTCATTTAGATTAAACGCCAATTCATGAATTTCATGCTAATTTCTCATGTGTGAAAAATTCACGCCTCTAGAATGCTAGAGGCTAGAATACAAAATTACTAACTAAATACATAGTGTATTATGTAATTATGTTAAAGAAGATGCATATTGTATTGGACTCATTATTTAGACTTATATGAAATCTTCATGCGTCAAATTAATTAATAAATAAAACCCAATATATTAAAATGCATTTTGTTGTCATGTTCGGATGACAAAACTAGTTTTATTAGTCAGCCAAGCCAACTTATCACAAGATTCCTACATTCTATCATCTATACATTATTTAACATTACATAATAATATATTGCTCCAACAAGTTGGAAGAACATGGAATTTAGGATTTTTAAAATGAAAAAAAAAAAGAGAAGAAAACAAAGGTCTAATTGAGGAGTCGTGGGTCACTGGGGTGCCAGTCAACAAAGTCTCTAGATTGTATTTTATTACTTTTTTTCTTAAAGCAATTAAACTTTGAACTGAGAATTAATAATCACTTACATAAAATACATTAATCATCAACCAAAATAATTGAAAACTATTTCAATTGCTTTGGATGACAGAGAAAAAGAAGTACGTATGACGAGTAATTTTTTTTATAGATGAAATAAGTTATGCGCTTGACTAATATTTGTTCTTGTTCTTATTTTAATTTATTGATTATTGTTAAATTTGATAGGGGAGTTATACAAAGGCGCTTGGCATATTTGTATTTGAAACAATGGGATAAAAGCAAACAGGAAACAGATGAATTTAAACATATTTGGATTTTGAAAGGTAAAATATTTATCAGTTTTTCCGCCCTTTATAAAACAAAGCAATTGTTAATGATCAAGGACTCAATCCATATAATCCTAACCAGTTTTGCTCGTCAGTCATCACCATAACGACAACGAATAACTTTCAAAAATGGATGGATTCACTAGTGAAGGTTTTCCAGTTAGTAACTCGTCGATGATACTCTGTTAGGAACCAGGACATTGTAATGTAATTTATGATGGATTACCAACAAAAATGATTGAGGGGTCACTTATGAGATCACCAATGACTGATTACCAACATCTCTTCAAGCTTCATAGACGTTTTTTAGACAAATTACCTTGAACGTTTACCAACATGTTGCCCACGATTTCTTTAAACCTTAATTTTTTGATGGATATTTAATTTCTTGGTAATCCGTTGATAATGTTTATTTACTCTACATACATTGACTTAAAACATAAGCATGCCTCACTTTTCATTCAAGTAAACTACTTTATATGAAAAAATGGATTTTAATAATTCAAACTATAGTGTATTTATTGATAATAATTACACCTTGATCAATGATAATCTTAACTTTTCTTTTTCTTTTTTTTTTGGTCAAGAGCAATCCCGACAGCATAATTATCATAGACTTATACTAGATTTTCACTTGATTTCTCTCACAATAATGACTGTGAACGACTTGGAAAAACGTACTAGCAAAATCAAGTATAAATAAAATGGCAATTAAGTCTAAAATTTGTATCCAATCTGGATATCTTTTGACAATAAAAGTAAAAAATTATGATTACTATTGATTAAAATGTAACTATATATATGCATTATTATTAGGATAGTACGTTAAAATGTTTCAATTCAGTTTTCTTGAATGCATTGAATATGTATATAACCATGCATGCATGTATAGTTTTTAGCAAATTGTGTTGGAAATGGTTGATGCAAAAATCTACACCGAAATTGATATTCTTGTGGGGACCGGACTCGATCAGTCAATAACATTCTTCCACCTAGCAGCTAGCTCCCAATCATTACTACGTACATGCGATCCATATTCATCCCCCACATAGACTAATCACTAAACAAGTAGTGATCCAGAAGCAGTAGGTAAGGTTCTCTAAACACTCCAAATATGGAGGCATTGTAAACTACAAATCTTGAGCTCGCCGTATTCATTGATCTAAACCGAACAAATTGCACTCCAACTAATTAAGATGCTAGCTAGCCATGTGATTAAGGAATCAAATTATATATAGCTACTCAAATATTTATATGCATTTTTGCAAGCAAATTACATGATTATATATTATCCATGCATGCACGTTGCTGTGTATATATATTCAAGTATGCTTGATCAATCCACATAACATTCTCAGTCAAATAGCTAGTCAATCGATTAACGAATATGGGTTTTCAAGAACTAATCAAGAGATGTCCGAATACAGGCTACAAGAAGCTAATAGTGAAGAAGAAACCATTGGTGAAGAGAGTGAACAGAAGATTGAATGGTTTTAGGTTAATGGTGACACGTAAACTCAAGTGGAGGAGATTTTGGGTGGCAGTGATGCCATCGAGGAGGATGATGAAGATATATAGTGATATGTTGAATCAGATGAAGGTTGATGGTTCATATCCCGCCATCGTTTTCACTTGTCAATGGGGGCTTCCTGTGCTTTCACATCCTACTTCTAGTTGTAGAAATCCTAATGGTTCATTTTCTACCAAGATATATCATCAAAAATAAATTATACTATATATGTGAGTCCAACAATGTACTCAACCTCCAGACCTCTAAAAGATGATACCACCATCCTAAGGACCTAAGCTATAAGTGTTAAATCTTTTAAGAAATGACAAAATACTACATTTAGGTTTTGAGTAGTGGAGTTGAAAATCTCTCTTTGCTTCTTTTCTCTCTACACTTTTATATATATATATCCTTAATTTAACAAACCAATAATATATTCAGAACTGTAAAATTGTATTTTGTGTTTTTACGTATTGCTTTGATCATGAAACATATTAGAATTTGTATTTTGTGTTTGTGCGTATTGCTTTGATCATGAAACATATAAGACACTACCTAATCGCCACACCTTACACACAAACACACACACACACACATATATGGGTGGCGTATCTGGTATAATAGATTTTAATATAAAAATAAGTAGAGTAATTGTTATTACGTTAAAGTTTTGAACCAGAATAATAATTATCAAGCCACTTATTTTGTTGTAGCGTGATAATTATTGGAATGTTTAAATTCCAAATCAAATTCATTTGGATTCCAATTTCAAAATATTATGTGAAGCAATTTAGAAATTCAATAGACTTGTGTAAAGAGGCCGTTGGACAACTGGGAAAAGCCCGAGCTCACTTACGAAAACTAGAAATAGAAGTAGATAAATTTCGCATGATAGATGCTATGAAATAAAGTGAGAAAAGTTGAATTTGATTGATTTAGCTAATTATAAGACTTTGAAACAACCAGAAAACTAAAAAAATGAAACTATTAATTTTGAACAAAAGGTCAATGACAAGTTTAACAGCAAGTTTTTCGAAAAGCCTTACAATGAATTCTAAGAACTATAAATAGTTTATTTTAATTTTTAAGCGTTATTTCGTTGAAAAATTTTATGCGTTTGCCCTTTTTGAATGCATTTCTTTGGATATAATTTTTCTTTTTAATGGTAAATATTTCTTAGCTAATGCAGTGCGAATGATATGTACCTTTGGATGATTGTTATAGTCAATATTACGAGACAAAACATTTTTATAATTTAGCCAACTTATCACAATCATCCGCAACTTGAATGTACCATTTTTTAAAATTTTCGTGCGACCTTACACTCCCTATCATTTACGCATTATTTTAAATAATATAAAAATAATAATATATTGCTCCAGATTCCAGAAGAACATGGAATTTAGGATTTTAAAAATAAAAATGAAAAGAAAACAAACGTCTAATTGAGACTTGAGAGTGGGTCACTAATGTGGCGGTCGGATAAGTCTAAAAACGGTATTTTATTATAGAATGGTAACTAATTTTCAAAAGTATTCTAATTAGGTCACTAAATTTTAAAAAGTGTTTTAATTAAGTCACTCAACTTTTATTTTTGATTAAATTAAAGGTTTTAACATATTTTTTTAGTCTTTTTCTTTTTTGTTTCACAAAAGAAATCTTTTTATCTTTTTTTTTAAGTTGACGCTGAGTGGCGACATGAATTTTATTTTTTATTTTTAAATTTTAATATAATTAATGTTTTTTAATTTTTTTAAAATTTAACTACATATGTTGCAAATTCTAACTCCCACATCTTATCTCCCATTTCTTTCCTGACACACAAAAAAATCAGTGAGACTTGATTTGAAGATTTAGTGATCCGATTTAAAGAAAATATACATCAATGACCTAATTGGAACACTTTTGAAAGTTAGTTGCTATTCTATGAGTTTTTACCTTTATTATATATAAAAGAATTAAATATAAAAAAAGATTATTGATAATCAAATGCATCAAATACATTTTTCATAATTCATTCGTCATCAACAAAAATAATTAAAGATTCAAATAGCTAGTATAGTAACATTATTATTGATTAATGAATAAGTGGGTTACGGTTTTGATATAAGGGTGAAAAGACGAGATTGCCACTTCAACTGACGAAGTAGCAAACGGTAAGATGACGAAAGGACGTAAAGTGATCCCGCCTAACAACCAAAGGACACAGACTACTTATTTTTCAAAAATGGGACTCGTTATATAAATAACTTTATTTAAAACTAGGGGTGATAAACTATTCACAAAAGGAATACCATGCATATATAGTTTATGTCAAATTGTGTTGGAAATGATCGATGCAAATCTACACCAAATTTGATATTCTTGTGGAGATCAAACTCAGTCAACAACATTCTTCCACTTTTCACTTTTGACTTTTGAGATTCTCTCCTCACATGCTTAGCTTCCAATCATTTCCACTTGCAATCCATATTCATCCCCTCATAAACTAATCACTAAACAACAAGTCATCCAGAAGCAGTAGGTAAGCTTCTCTAAACACTCCAAAAATGGAGCCATTGTAAACTACAAATCTTCAACTCGTTTTCATAGATTCAAACCGGACAAATTTCGCACCAACTAATTAAGATGCTACCTAGCTAGCTAGCCATGTGATTAAGGAATCAAACCTACCCCAATCATATGTTTTCAAGCAAACTATATTATTATATACTCTCCATGCATGTGGTTGTATGTATTTAAGCATGTTTGATCAACTCACATAGCATTCGTTATTCGCAATCAATCAATGATGAATATGACTGGCTTGCAACAACTGATCGAAAGATATCAAAACAAGGGCTACAAGAAGCTAACAATGGGGAAGAAGCCATTGTTGAAGAGAGTGAACAGAAGATTCAAGGGTTTTAGGTTATTGGTGACTCGTAAACTCAAGTGGAGGAGTTTTTGGATGGCGGTGATGCCATCGAGGAGGACGATGAAGATATATAGTGATATGTTGAACCAGATGAAGGTTGATGGTTCGTATCCCACAATTGTTTTCTCTTGTCACTGGGGGCTTCCGGTGCTTTCTCATCCTACTTCTAGTTGCAGAAATACTAGTGTTTCTTTGTATACAAAGCATCCGATACTAGCATAGTATTTACTGATTTTGTTATTGATCAATATCAGCTACTATATGTTTTTGGTGTGTTCTTTTTGTTCATTTTCAATAGATTTTGATTCTTTTTAAGTAAATGTTTAATGATCATAAATCGAGCAATAATATGTCCATCATCGGAAAAAAAAATGTAACATACAACAATACAATGTACGTTTTAACTTGTGAAGGGGTGACAAGATTGAAAATGAAAAACAGATCGATTATCGATAGCATAAAAAGTGGCATTAGTTTGTGTTAAATAAATGTAAGATCATGATAGATTACTCATATAGTCAACTTTTGTTTTAGAACGGCGGAACTCCTGTCAATACTCGAGTGAGTCATTTTAAGAGGGGATATCAATCGTCCGTATCGATTTTTACGCTACAAACTCGACTCACTCAATAACACCATCAAGGAGGTAATTCACTACTGTGTAAAAACTCATTGAGTCAGTTTTCAAATCTGAGACCTCGAGGATCTCAAACCTTAACAATCACCTCTATGCCATGGATTAGAAGACCAATTAACCCACAAAACAAAATTAGATATAATATCATATTTACCTAATATAAATTAAAAATTAACAGTATCAAACAAAACAAAATTGATATACTTTCATATTTACCTAATATAATTTAAAAAATAACAATATCAAATATATGGGGTTTGGATCAAATACAAATAAAATAAACGTAAGTAGATGTTATGAGTTGACATGTAGTTAGTGTAATTATGTACTAAATATTGTAACTAAATATCACGTTGTGAAAATAATTACTCTAGGGTTTATGCTTAGTCTTAATGTCCAGTTATATAATAACTCTAGTAATTACTTCAGTAGCAGTTATTTTCATAACTAGAGTAATTATGTAAGTAGATGTTATGACTTAACATATAGCTAGAGTAATTGTGTACTAAATATTGTGACTAAATATATAACTGGAGTAATTGCTTTTATAAGTAGATTAATTATGTAAATACATACTCAAAACTTCATCAGATTCAAAATATATGATTTCATGATTACTCTAGTTAAATAAATAATTACTTTAGTTATGACTAAACAATTACTCTAGAGTAGTTACATAATCACTATAGAGTTATTATCCCATCTTCTTGTTCTACGTAATTACTTCAGTAGTTTCAATTGATTGATTAGTGTGATTTGCAGGTTCAATTAAGCAATCAATGATTCGCAAAGATTTGATTTCATTAGTGAGCTATCATTTATTGATCGTAACTTGACGCAACACTCAGATGAACGAGTCACTTTTGTGTTCCTTATATTTAATATAAATTATAAAATTGCCACCACCACTTTTTTTTATATTTTTTTTCCGTTCGCACGATACAATAATTCAATTTGTATTTTAACTTGCCCCAAATACCTAAATATATGTTATAGAGAAAGATAAGCTATAAGAGTAGAGCATTCCTAATGGGTTCTTCAAAAGAGTGTATTTAGGGGTGTTCATTGGATCGGATATCGGGTTATTCGGTTTATTCTGTTCGGATTGTTCGGATTTGAAAATTTTGGAACCCTATCCGAAATCCGATCCGATCCGAATTAGGGACATTCCTATCCGATCCGAATCCAATTCGGATCGGATTCGGATAATTTCGTCCGAATTGAATTCGGATCGATTCGGATCGGATTCGGATAATCCGAAATTATCCGAATAATCCGTATAACAAATATACAAACTTAAGTTTTATTAAATAAACATACAAAATTGAAAAATAAATTTAAACACTACAAGAACAAGGAAGTTAAGTAGTGTTAGAGAGTATATCAACGGAGTGTTATGACATTTTTGTCTATGGTGTGTTAGGTTGATTGAACAAATAATGAAGTTATGGTTATAAAGTTATTGTAAATGTTAATGGACTTGGCCATATGTCACACCCCGACCAAAGGCGGCGGAACATGCCGAGGTGTAACGATTGTCCATAAGCACATGACACTAATTAAAGTGACGGTATTTAATAAACTCATTTCATTTCACAACATCGAAAATGTCACATAACAATTATCCATAAAATAACCATAAACAAGATATCACAAAATATGGCAAATTGATATTGTTCATTTTTACTAATATCCTAAGGTCTTTGATGTCGTTTTCTTCACAATCATAAATCAACCAAGATGCAAACCTGCAACATTTCATAAAATAAAGTTTGTCAACACAAAGGTCGGTGAGCAATTCATAAGTTTAATCATATTAGTATATAATAAATATAGCCACAAAACTTGCATACGAAACGATAAATAAAAGTGGTAATACGGATAAATAGATATCGCTAAACACATTAGCGACACCTAGCTATAAGGGGATGCCAAATAGTCTAGGATTTTATAGTTATCGTTAATTGCATTACGTTAACGACACCTTGCTATAAGGGGATGCCAAATAGTCTAGGATTTTATAGTTCCACCAACCAAAAGCGATAAACACATAGGCATATAAGCATAGAACACCAAATCGAGCAATTATTTAGGTAAAGTATACAACTACGTTTGTGGTTTAAGATTCAAATATAAAGCATTTTGTTGAATAAGTATGAAATGTCACCCCCAAAATAAAAGATGGAAAATGGGGTATGAAGTACTCACCTTCAAGTGGTAAACTTGAAAGATGATAATTTGGAGATTTGTCGGAACGACGAGTTTAACGCACAATGCCTAAAAAGAAAAGAAGTCTTGAATTTAGAAAGTTGTCTTGAAGGTCTTTAAACAAAATAAATGTTGAGAAATGTAAATAATTAAAGTTCAAGGTTTAAAATATGACTATTTAAGAATTTATAATAATAACCCTTTAAAAATGTAAGTTTGCTCGAAACCGGGTTAAAGTATCTAACCTTAATATTTACTCAACATATGTTAAGTAATAAGGTGGGTAAAATGCAAGAATGCAAATCCCTTTGGAATAAAGATACTAAAACGAGTTTTTTTTATCGAGTGTTCGGGTTGTCGGTTCGGGTCTTGATAATTGGTCAAACCCAAAGTCAACTTTCCAAAATATTGAATGTTATGAGATAACTCAATAAAATTTAATAAGACTTAACCAAGTATGTAGTTCCATTGTTTTAGAGCTAACAACGCACGTTAAGCGAGTATTCGGTTTTGTCGGTCCAAACTTTGTTATGAGATCAAGTTGGATCCAACATTTCCAAGTGCTTAAGAAAATATTTAAAAATCAATTTGTAACTATTTTTAAAGAAATATACAAGTCTTGATGGCTAAAAAAACACACTTGTGTGTCTTAAGCGAGCAAGAATCGGTTTGGTTCGGTTTCCATCTCACAACAAGTTCATAGATGGTTTCCACATGTCCAAACACTAAAGAACTTGTATAATAATGTACAAATAAAACAATACCAAAAGTTAACAATAAAGTCTTTAAACAAAAGTTCGGTTTTCGGTTCGGATCGTGTTTCGGGTTAAGACCGAGGTAAGATTCTACGAACCCATAACCATAGAATTTGTAAAAATGATTTTAGAAATTTAGATCTAACACTAAGTATGTTTAAACAAACAAAACTAGTAACAAAGTTCGGTTTACGGTTTAGAGCTATTTACGGTTAAACCGAAGCATAGACTCTTAAAAACCTACAACCATGGAACTTGTAAACATGACCAACAAACTAAAATAAGCAAGATTAATATGTATGAACAAGTTATATAGATGTATATATATCAAGGACACGAAGTCCTCCATGAAGCCTTGCCTTATGGGGTCCGAAACCTCACCGACCGGAATCGGAGAAGTAACTACCAAAGGTAAACAAGGGGTGTATATTATATATATGTTGCACAACCATAAACAAGTATTAATAAGGCTACATAAACTAATTATGATGAAATACCAAAATCCTTCAAGAACACTTAAGAAGATAACCTTGAATCTTTGATGTTTGAGAGAGTTTTTTTTTTGGAGTTGTAGCAAGGGAAAATGAAGAGGAAAGGTGGTGTATATATAGGGTAATGTTGGTGGTCAAATATGGGTGTGAGACACAAGAGTTTTCATGCAAAATGGATCAAGACAAAAACACAAAACAACAAAAAAATAATAATAAAATAAATAAATAAATAAATAAATAAATAAAAATAAAAATAAAGGTAGGATGTTTTCAAGACCCAACAAACAAGCGTGAAACAATATTGTAACATAAATCCATCATTTTGATTATAACATAAGCTTCGGTTTACAAATCGGGTCGGTTTACATAATAAACAAATACAAAAACGAATACAAACATGACCCGAAATTGACGAATGTCACACCATATACACTAATAACATGTTATATATTCGGATTATTCGGATATCCGAATAATCCGAACTATCCTGAATTTTTTGAAATCCATATTCGAATCCGATCCGAATTAGTTATTCGGATCGGATTATTCGGGTTTCAGTTTCGGTTCGGATTTCGGATTTTTTGAACACCCCTAAGTGTATTTTCTATTTTTTAGAATATGGTTGTGAGTAGAGCATAGAGAAAATTTACTGTTCATAGTTAGATTTATAGAAAGATAACAATAAAGATATAAAAATATTATTTAATTAAAAGATAGAGAGAGAATATAATGATTTTTAGTGTAATTTTAAGATGACAAAGAATAGAGGAATGCTCTTATCATTACAAATATAAACTGTTTCATCAAAACGGTTAGTTAAAAAATGATATTATATTTTAGGTGGCGATTAAAATTTAAATAATAAAGACAAAATAATAAATAAATAAAGGTAGTTAGTTATAAAATGATATTATATAGGTGACGATTAAAATTTAATAATAAAGACAAAATAAAAGTAGTTGAATAAATAATAAATAGTTGGGCCCATTTAAGAGGGCTTCCAAAAATTGACGAGCAAGACTACTAAAAGTAGAGCAGACTCACTCGCCTTGAAATAGACTGTGTTCGTTGTCTTAGGTGTCGGCACGACCCACGGTCTCAATACGATCATTGATAGGTCGCCTCTCACCCTGACAGGACGGGTTAAATCCTATTCTTCTACACACCATCCCTTTTTATAACTCACATTACTAGTCCGTCTATTCTCATCTCACTGATGTGGGATGGGAAAGTATCTAACATTTATGTATCACAGTCATATATCAATTTATTATAATTAGTAGTAGTTTTTATACAACTGTTAAACTTTGATTTCCTTTATTTTGCTTCATATACATGTACTTAGAGCCGAGGGTCTCTCTGGAAGCCACCTCTTTATTCCTTTGGATAGAGGTACGGTGTGCCTACATCCCACCCTCCCCAGACCCTACTTATAGCTTTGCTGTCGGTGAGATTTTACTGGGCTTGATTGATTGAGTCATATATCAATTTAATTTGATTACGTAATTAATAAACCACTGTTCACCACAATTAGAAAATCAGGGCAAGCAAATAGTTTCTAATCCATCTGTTCACCACAAGTCAATGCTTGCAACGCAGGCAATGTTTACACCACAATAGAAATATGCATTGCATTTGGTGGAAAAACCTCTTTATATTAATCAGTTACTTACTTGTAATATCTTATTTATATTTATGTGTTTTCTTAATTATATATATTACTTGGAGGTTACCGGAAGGCTCTCATGTTAGTTATAATAATGGTATATCTTCTTTCATATCTATTTTATTATGCACACTTCACAGCACGACTTCTGTAAAGTCAAAAATACGCTTCATGTACAATCAAAAGTAACAACTCTCTCATTTGTTTTACATATCAAAACTATATATCAAGTAAACTTTTCATATTTTATCAAATAAGCTAATCATGTACAAGTTGAATTAAGTTTACAAACTAGGCCTCAATTATTTTTTGCATGACCGAAAAGACCATTTAGAGCAAAAAGCTTATGACTTAGTTAAGATCATGCACAATGATCTTTTATAAACGCAGTAATATTAACACAGCTGTAAGTTTATCAATGAAAGCCAAACACTAAAACAAAAGTTAAATTCTCGTAAAAAAATATAAAAGAAAACGAGAAGGTTATAATTGACTTGTTTTTTATGAAACACGTTAATCTCAGATTTTGAGAAAAATATTATTGATGGGTAAATATAAAGTTTTAAACTTTTACACTGCATTCTTGAGTTTTTTATTTAAGGGTTCGAAAAAAAAAAGATAAAGAAAATTTTTTCTTTTTCATTCTTGAGTTTTTTTATTAAAAGAAAAGAAAGAAATGGAAAGAAAAGTTAGGGTATGTTTGGTTGAAGGTAATGGAATGAAGGGAGAATGGAATGGAAGAAGGAATGGAATGGACAAGGGAATGAAATGGATCATTACCATTCCTTTGTCTTGTTTGGTTAACCTTTAGGAATGAAATCAATTATTAATTTTTATTGTTTGGTATCCAAAAAAATTGTAGAAATGAAATAAAAATAATAAAAACACTTATATCTCAAAATACTTTTTAACCCCCCCCCCCCAAAAAAAAAAAAAACAAAACCCTACAATGACGACGGTGGTAGCTCCGGCGACGAAAATGGTGGCGGCGGTGGCGATGGTGGTGGCGGCGGCGGTGGTGGTGGTGCCAATCGTAGTGGTGGTGGTGGTTGTTAGGTGGTAGTGTTGTTGAGAAAGTAGGGTGAATGAGGAATGGAATGAAAAAAAAGAAAGGGGGTGGGAAGGAATGGTTTGATGGAATGGGATTCCATGTGTAATGGATGATTTCATTCCATTAAGCAACCAAACACCACTTTTTTCATTCCCACGTAATGAATCATTCCGTTCCTACTGTCATTCTTGCATACCAAATGCTACCTTAAGGTTTTTTTCCTTCAAAACTTTACAGCCAAATATGGCCTCTGAAGGAAAGTTTATAGTAATGTACACTATTACTAATTTACCATATCTTTTTCTTCCTATCTAACTCAATAATGAGGACATGATTGTAAAGTTGCAATTTTTTTTTCTTATCTTTTCCTTCCTATCCAACTCAAGAATGTGATTAGTACTTTCTTTTCTATTCTTTTATTTTAACTCGAGAATATCTTTTAAATATATAATTTCTTTTCCTTTCTTCCCCTATCCAATCTTATCATTTCTTTTCCTCGTATTTTAAACCCGAAATAATATGAAATTTTGAAGTTTTTGAAAAATAAGGGTAAAATGGTCGTTTCTTGAATTGTATCTATACCAATTGGTAATCTGATATATTAAGTAGTTTTTAAGGGCATATAAGATATTCTAACTTTGGATTGCGTATATATATATATGATATTTCACAAGTGCGTAAGGGTAAAATGGTCAATTCTTTTTTCTTCATGTGTGAAGAAAGCAACAAAGCTTCGAGTTGCAGACTTTGTTCACGGGTAGACGGGCTTGGAAACCAAAACTTCCCTCAGCCAAAGTCAAAGTTAGCAGCAGAATATTTGGTTGAGCAAGCTAAACTTACCAGCATTGTGGGGGTATAAAACACGCCACTTACCAGCATTGCATTGGTCTCATAACCTTATTTACTCATATATTATTCATGCAAGCAACTGTCTTGGTTGGAAGCATCTGGAACGTGTCTTTAAATTGATTGCAGGCTGTTAAGCTTGATCCTATGTTTACCAAAAACAGGATTGTGAATCCAGCTACAGAGGCTAATGTAAGCAATTCACTTTTGTAGGAATGTTTCTTTACATTAAATTGTGTTTAATTTACATTTTATGATATGCAGATATTTGGTGATCCAGAAGCTGCTGATATCGTGTTTACTTGTGGTGCTGATATTTTGGCTATTGGGCTTAATGTTACTCATCAAGTTATCCTTAAAGGTAATCATTTTTGTATATTTTGAATGCATCCCGTATTCTCACGTTTAATACTGATATTAAATCATCAGTTCATTAATCATCATGTGCAATATGTTTTAGATTATGATCGTGACATCTTGGCAGAATCGGATGGAATATTTCTAAAGCAAAGGTTTAATGAAGAGATGAATGGTGCAACAAACCGACGGTGAAGGTGGCAGTTACCGTGGATGCTACTGAGGGAGTTAAGTTGGTTACGGAACGCCTTACGTATTGATACCTAGCATCCTCATTCCTCAAGTTTCTATTTCAAAGCTAAATAACATGTACTTTGTTTATTAAATGTGAAGAGTTTCTTCTCATATTTGTATTATCATCAGTAGCAGCAAAGTAACAATCTTTCACATGTATTCCATTTTTTCTTTCTGAAAATGATGGATTAGAATCCACATTAATCATCCTACTTAGGTTACCTCAAATGATGCTGCAGAGTAAAAACTAATAACTATCTTTAAAAAGAAATTAGGAATAGCCAGTTTCGTTTACACTTTTTAAAACCGAATTCAGCGATTCAACATGTAGTTTTTGTCAAACCAACGAAACCAGATTGTTAACAAGTAAACGAATTGAATTATTTGAAATAACCACAAATGCTAGAAAAGGATATTAATATGATATAATACCGTTCAAAAAACAAACATTCCAAAGAAACATACAACGGGATGGAAAAAAATAGACCAAGGTGTCCCATGAAAAATAGACACAACATAACTCACAAATTAACTTCAAATAACTTAACGCAATTCCTCTTCAAATACAAAGCCATTGTGTTCAAGTCTCAAAAGTCATATTCTCTGCCTCATTCCGTATCGAGTCAAACAACACAGAAGACAGATATCGCTCCCCAAAACTCGGGAATACAGCCTGCAGTTAACGCACATAAAATCTCATTAGCTGCATACAAACACCACATAAGTAATAAATTTGCTATCTCTAGTCTCGTGACAAACTGACTATGATGTAACTGATTATTACGAGAGCCTGAATATGTAACCAATAATATCCTTCAAACGGATCGTTTTTCCATGTTCACATCACGTAAAGAACATTGCAAATATAAAATTAAATAAATGGAAATACTGAAGAAACTTACAACAATGAGCTTTCCAGCACTTTCAGGCCTCTTTGCAATCTTGATTGCAGCTGCAGCTGCAGCACCAGATGATATCCCCACCTGTAACAGATAGGGGCCGGCCCATTAGGGGTGAGCAAAAAACCAATTAGACGAACTGAAACTGAAAAGCTGAGCCAATAAAACATCGAAAATTAAGGTTTGTTTTCGATTACGGCACGCTCCAAAACCTAACAAACCACATTGAACTTGTTTGAAACTTTGTTACTTGATTCATGGCCCAAAATTCGTTATTTGGGCCAAAAGTTTAACGTCCAAATTCATTCAAGGTGGCTAACAAAAAACTTCAGTCCAAAAGTTTTAGACCCAAATTCATTATTTTGGGGCAACTTTTTCAGGCTAAAACATTTCTAGCCCAAATGGAAACTGAAATCCGACCAATTACCGAATTTCTTCAGTTTGATACCAAAACCAACCCAAGGGATGCACCTAAGGTCGCCCGCCTCAGAACATCAATAAGAAAATAAGCTTTTAATCATGAATAGCAAAGTGACACCGTTGGATAAAAATGATAAATTGACTCGGTTGGGTAACAGGTCAGGATCAAAACATGTATATTATGTCCCGGGCCGAGTCGGGTTGAACCAGAACACTTTTGTAAAACTCTTTAATGTTCCGTATATACACTAAAACTATATTATTTCAACATTAATCCAGCTTTTGCATAAAGCGGTTTAGGAGGTTGTATGCATTCTATTTGGCCCATTTCCCATTAATCTAATTTTTTAATTAGCCCATTTGACAGTTAGAGATGAAACATAACCCAAGTTAACCCATTCAAAAGTATTCAGAGATTCATATTGTGAGTAACTTTAACTTACAAGTAATCCTTCTTTAAGGGCAAGAAGCTTTGCAGTTTCAATGGCTTCTTCACTTGAAATCTTAACAAATATGCATAAAACGTCACATTAGTGAGACCAATCAACATCGAACATCAAATTGACAATTTCTAATTGTAGAAAATAATATGAACCCAAAAAGCCGTATTTAAAAGAAGTTAGGGGTGGGTCATACTTGAATAACTTCATCAATAAGATCGACTTCTAATACACCGGGGATGAATCCAGCACCAATCCCTTGGATCTTATGTGGACCTTACACAAGAGAAATAAGACAAAAATATTCATTAGTAAGCCCTCTAATATAATACAAGTTTAAAAAATTAAATAAAGAAATCAGCAGTGTAGCTTACCTGGCTTTCCTCCAGACAAAATAGCACTTTCAGAAGGTTCAAGGCCATAAAGCTGATTCCGAATGAATAAAATAAATTAATCAATTAATTAATTAGAGTTTATTTTATTGGTATCGGGTTGAACAAGTATACGCGAAAATTTAGCTAAAACTGAAACAAGTCAAATGGCTCAAACGAGTCAAAAGTCGTCGCATGTGTCTTAAATGCTTACAATATCCTAAATGCGTATAAGATATTATTTGTAGTGATGGTTTATGCATTCAACCAATATAACCGAACATAATAAAATACCGATGGGTCAGTTTAGTGTTTTTTTGAAAACCGAAATTAATCGGTCGGTTTGGTTATCAATATTTCCATAACTGATAAAACAGACCCAAACCAAGTTTTAGTAAATCCATGGTTAACCAAAACCGACCAACTTATTTCGGTTTTCAAAAAAAAAAGATTAACCAAGTTTTAGTAAATACATGGTTAACCGAACTAACCCAATACGTAATTACGTATAACCGAATGATACAATATTACAATGTTAAATGGTAAAACTTAAATTATACAAGCCCAAATGTGTTATTACAATTCATTTAGTGGTTAAAATGTTCATGCCCATACTTTCAGGCCCAACTGCATAAATTTAGAGCCATTTTGGCCAGGCCCAAACATTTCAAAACCAAATCTGGTTCACAATTAACCGACCTATAACCTAACCAACATGTAAAATTGATTAAACATAACCGACTTAGACGAAACATATCTGTTATCATTCTCCGGTTAACCAAAAGTTCGGTTATGGTTACAAGTAAAGGAAATCAAACCTTTATGTTAGGGTTTTGCTCTTTAAGATATTTCCCTGCACCCGTAATCGTACCGCCA
Organism: Bidens hawaiensis; assembly: GCF_021521415.1. Lineage (NCBI taxonomy): Eukaryota > Viridiplantae > Streptophyta > Magnoliopsida > Asterales > Asteraceae > Bidens > Bidens hawaiensis. The sequence goes on along the minus strand of NW_027498214.1, from coordinate 38,881 downwards.
GTACCAATGCCAGAAACGAGAGCATCAATTTTCCCATCTGAACCTTTCCAGATTTCAGGTCCAGTTGTTTCATAATGTATCTAAAAGATTCAAAAAAAAAGTCAATCTACAGTTGTAACATAAATATAATAGCAACAATAACAATGATGATAATAAAAGAAAAGTACCTTTGGATTAGCAGGATTCTCAAACTGTTGAAGCATGTAAGCATTTGGTGTTTTAGCTATTATCTCCTCGGCCTTCTGAAGAGCACCTTTGACTCCTTTAGCAGGGTCAGTAAGGACCAACTCAGCGCCAAAAGCACGGAGAACAATTCGTCTCTCAAGACTCATTGATGCAGGCATGGTGATGATGAGTTTGTAGCCCTTGGCTGCAGCCATGAAGGCTAGCCCAATGCCCGTGTTGCCACTTGTTGGTTCAACAAGGACACTCTTTACCGATAATACAACAAAAAATATGTCAATCGTAACTACGAAGTATGAAGACTAAAGTATAAATGCACAATGTTGTTCAAGAATCTATGAATGATATTCTAACATACCACTCCGGGTGTTATGAGCCCCTTTTTTTCAGCTTCTGTGATCATGCTGTAACCAATCCTGCACACGCAAAGTTTGCACAACCATAATCAAATTCATATCATATTATCACCCTTACAGTTACTTCCTAGGTGGTTAGTTGTCTTTCCTCTTTTCTATGTTACTACTATTACTATTTTAACTACTTTTGTTAACGGTAGTCTACTATTATTAGTTATCTCAGTAATTTTTGTGATGCTTTTCCCTAGTCACGCTATACGTTATGTGTGTTATTATACTCCTGAAAGAATTATATTTTTTGTGTACTAAATAACTGAAAACAAGATCTCTTTATATAGAGATTAAATGATGTAACAAAACGCTAATAACTATCACAACATTCAAACAAGATATAAAACAATAACCAAATAACAAACATAAAGATAAATCGTAAATCAAACCATAACAGCTCTGATAGATAATAAACTCGGTTCTACAGTTTGCCTTTAGGTCAAAGGTCAAATTCAAGTAGTTGTAATGAAAATAATCGAGTGATAAACAGACACACCTGTCTTTGACACTGGAGCAGGGTTCCATGGATTCCAGTTTGGCCGCAATCCGGCCGACACATCCATCGACAACATTGTTGAGATAAACCAAAGGAGTGTTACCAATCAACTGCATGTATATAATAATGAATTCAAAAGCTAATCTAACTAATTAACTAACTAATATCTGTTTAAAGTAACATCAGGAGGTATAATCAAAGATCTGGTTGTTAACATATATTCATTCAAATTTCAGGGAAATTGAAATCACATACAGTCAGCAGACTGACTTACTTCCGTAACATCCTTGGCGATCGCACTCTTTCCTTCCGCCATAGTTTCACTGGAATCACACAAATTCAAGCTTAATTAACAACTATGTGCTGGATTGCATCATAAACAGTTGGCGGAATTAACAAAACAGATAAGAAATATGATATTTATTAATTATATTTGCCACGAGTTTAACGAATGCAGTAGTTTTTTTTTTTAAATTAATTAATGAATTGATTTTACTATCTATCTGCAAATCAAATGGAATGAAAGATACCTTTGTGGAGAACGATTACAAGATGAAGCATCTTGTTAATGTTGCATTTATAAGTAAATGAAAATGGACTTTCGTGAGCTTCAAGGGCTAGCGATCCAGTCAAACTCTCAAATTCCATTACAGCCAGATTTTCTTTTGGTTATAGCTACAATAAATTTGTCTTATCATGTTTTTTTTTGTGTTATTTTGTAATTCAAAATTTTCAAACTATTTAAAACTTGTATTTATTGGTATTTAACTTGGTTTAACTTATTTTATAATTTCATAACTTTCAATTATGTCAAATATCCCTTAGAAATCTTTAAAATCGCTTAAAAAGACTAAAAATCGTATTTTTTGGAACTACATGCTAAAGTCAAACATCTTTGACTAGTTAATTTCTCATGCTTCTGGTCGGAACCGACTTTCGGTCTAGAAGACTTATTTTTGTAACAAAATTTTAAGGCTACTGATCAAAACCCGACTTCCGACTCGCTGTTCAGATTCTGGTCAGTACCAGCTCGCTTAAACGTTTAATTTAACATAACCGGAGTTCTAAACATCCGTTTGGATCGATTCCAGCGGCATTTTAGAACCTGAAACTTTGAGATATGATAATATAAGTAAAAACGAACTTAATGTCTCTGGAATCGATCCAAACAGATGTTTAGAACCCCGATTATGTTAATAAGAACAATAAATAATAATAATAATAACAATAATAATAACAAATAATAAATTAAAAAAATATATCAGAGGCGCGTATAGGGCTATACACCCCTTCTGATAATAAGACAAAAAAACATAATAAGACAAATTTGGTGGGTTTTTTCTAAAAAAAACCCACTAATACGCCCCGTATAGCTCTAGAAAACCCCTTTCTTCTTCCTTTCCTTTTTCCCGTAAATTACTATTAACAATTTACGATTCTATATTTAAAATTTGACCCCTTTAGTCTCTATCCTTGTATTTTCGTTACATGTTGTGTCCCTTTGTTTGTTAAATTACCAATTTGCCCATCGGCCATCGATCTTTTAAGTTACCAGCAATCACTATTTAAAAGTTACTTGTTATAGTTGGATGTGAAGGACATCTATTGTTTAAAACGAATTATTTTTTTTTATTCATTATCTATATCTATTTTTTGTCTAAATAAGATTCTCTTAACAAAAATGAAATTTAGATTTAGATATGTTAAAGATCAGTAAAAATTGTATAAAACAGTATGTTTGTAAGATATGGGATTAGTCTTTTACATACATCAATGTAACTATCATTATATTTCTTAGTTTTTCTTTAAATGGCAGTTTTAAAAACTTTATAAAACATTTTTGTGGGTTTAGCGTCAGCTAAGCCTACTTCTATATAATAGACTAAGTTACTAGATGGTAGTCTCAGCCTAGATTATTTCGGCTCAGTCTTAAAAAACTAATTTTTTGAGCCATCGGCTAAGCATGCATGTGGGATGAGATGACCAGCTGAAACAACCTGCAAGCTGGCTCTATTGGCTAGTGATGCATCTTGATAGGCTTAGTCGGGATCTTCGAAATACTCGTCTTTGATTGGATGAAATGAAAGATGCGTACGCGATTTGTAGGCTGAAAAAGCATATATGTTCTAGTAAAATCCTAATGAACTATATATATGTTGGTAAATTTCCCATAAAATAATTGATGTAACAAGAGAGGTGTATGGACCCCTTTTAGATACATATAGTAGACCTAAAATACAATGTAATCTTTTGTCGCAATCAATTCACGTGAATAAAACTATTGTAATTAATGAAATTTAGTTTTACTATACTTTAATATTAAGTTCATTTTATGTACTTGATTATTATGCAATAAAAATCAGATTTTTTAAAAAGAAAAATTGATGATAGTTTTGTTGATTACATGAGATCGTCCAAAGTTGTTAAAATTTTGTCCAACTCAACTACAATAGCCATCACTTTAATTTATCTAGCCTATGAGGTTGGTTCGGATTTGTAATTAGTTTCGGCGCGCATAAGCTCCCTTCCTCATGGCAATTGCCCGTCTGACTTATTATAATAGGACATCTTGCTTATTTATACTACTAGCGTAAGATAAACAATTTTAAGTTAGTATGCTATAGAGAAATAATATCATGTGAAATAATATTGGAAAATCTTAATATTGAGATTTTTTGTATGAATTTGAATTCCACACGTTATGTTCAACAAAAGAGATTTGGAAGTGGATGGTTGATCACACATTAAGACTTGGAAATTTCCACAAGCAATAATACTTTTGTATATATGTTGAAAGTTATATACATGTGAGTGAGATGGCATACATGTTAAGCCAAAGCAGGTTGGACTTTTTGAAACGTAAATATTTATCTTTTTTCTTTTTTTCTTCTTTCTCACCATCACCACAGACTATAGAGAGAAAGTTATGGACACAAGATGAATCTCTATTTTTCAATGTAAATATCTTTAATCACTTATGGCTTTAAAGGAAGGAAAAAGAAAATGAGAAACAAGTTAAGAAAAAAGAAAAGTAATTTGTATATTGTGAAAATTAAATTTGTACTCTATATTATTTGGGCATTCTGTTAGAGTGTTAGAACCTTTTTTGTGTTGTAATAACAAATGCCTAAATAAGTACACAAATTTCTCAAAAGAAAACTAACAAAACATAGAGTTGTAGGAGTCCATAGAAGAGGGACTAAACATCAGAGAGACATAATCTTAGTCTGCTTACTTGCTATATATACCTTTTAAATAATTAAATATCACATTTGTTATAGTCTTATAGATATATAATTATTAGTTGGAAGATGTAACAAGATAAATATTTGTATTTGAATTTAAGTTTGAAAATATCACATTAAAATAAAGAAATTTTATAAATAATAAACAAGATTTAATAAGTTTTAGAAATTAAATTTCATAAAAGAATAATAATAAAAAGGAAAGAAAAAGAATATATATATATATATATAGGGTTAGGTAGGGGTGTTCAAAAGAATCCGTATCCGAATTATCCGACAATCCGAATCCGAATTATCCGAAATTTTGGATATCCGAATCCCGGATCCGAAAATTCGGATTCGGATACCAATTTTGGAATTTTTCGGATAATTCGGATATCCGAAATATCCGAAAGATTAAATTTAATATTTTTTTATTATATTTTATATACCATTATTCATAAACAATGGAACAAAATCCCTAATTCATAAACACTCTACTCTGAGTTATCCCTCTACAGCCGTCACACCACCTCCAGCCCTCTTCTCACCTCTTTCTCACCTTTAATGGAGGCGTCCACCACCTCCTCTCAACCGTCAGCTACCTCTGGCGACGACGTCTATTCGTCCAGTATTAATTGTCGTGGCCTTCTCCTTGATAGACAAAACCAGTGGAGGAACGAAAGACAAAGGTTTCTCTCCAAATCTCAAGTCCTCCACCATGACACTCTCCTTGTTTGATTGTTAATTAGTTATAAATTTGTTTCAGATTTTGTTGGTTGTATTATAGACTTTGTTTGTGATAGATTACAGACTTTAGTTGAATCACATATTGTTAGATTTTTTTATTTCAGATTTTCGGATATACGTTTCATTATCCGAAATTTCGGATATCCGAACTTCGGATATCCGAAATTTCGGATACTGATTCGGATAGTGAAATTCACTATCCGAAATGTTCGGATATCCGAAACCCCAGATATCCGACTTTGAACACTCCTAGGGTTAGGTTAGAATAAAAACCCACTTGAAATGTGAAAACTCTAGAAACTCATTCTCAACCACATGTTTTTAATTAAAGATTAAATCTTGTGGTCCACAATTAAAGTTAATAAATAATGTTAAAGTTTTCTTACACTTTCTCTCTCCTGAAAACATATATATAAATTACTAAAAAATGTAAAAAAATAGCAAAACTTTTTTTTCTTTATGTTTCGATATTTTGTATTAAATGTAACGACATATATTACATGTAACAAAAAAAAACGATGTTACATAGGGTTTTCACGGGTTTTCACAACTCAAGTGGGTTTTCATTTTAACCTTACCCTATATATTATAGGGTAAGGTTAAAATGAAAACCCACTTGAGTTGTGAAAACCCGTGAAAACCCTATGTAACATCGTTTTTTTTGTTACATGTAATATATGTCGTTACATTTAATACAAAATATCGAAACATAAAGAAAAAAAAGTTTTGCTATTTTTTTACATTTTTTAGTAATTTATATATATGTTTTCAGGAGAGAGAAAAAGTTATATCTATATTTACATTTTTTATTCACTTTAATTGTGGACCACAACATTTAAACATTAATTAAAAACATGTGGTTGAGAATGAGTTTTTAGAGTTTTCATAACTTAAGTGGGTTTTCATTTTATACTTAGCCTATATATATATATATATATAGAGAGAGAGAGAGAGCAAGGTTAGAATAAGAAGTGGTTTTTTCCTAAAAAGTGTAAGAAGTGATATGGACCATTGGATTAGATTAAACACACAAGGGTAAGATGGTCAATAACCAAAAACTATAATTATGGAATTAAAATCTAAATTAATATTGATTCCCATTTTTATAATCAGATTTTTTTTAATCGTTTCATTCTCCTGCATCTAAATTAATTGTGATTCCCATTTTTATGATCACGTTACCCACTTTTCATCACCATCCACCACCTGCAACCCTAATTTCATCTCACCAAAACACCGCTGCAATTCCGGCCAAACCTTAAAACCACCGCTCACCATCGTTGCCACCGCCGGGTGCTACTCACCGTCAGTCAGAATTGACATGACTACCATCGTCATTGTCGTCTTCAACCTTAGGTACCACCGTCATTACCACCATCGTTTTCAACCGTTATTTGGGATGGGAAAGTTATGATTTTGTGCTAAATGGGTTGATTAATTCGTATGTTGTTTTTGGTTGGTTAGAGGGGTGTCGAAGATTGTTTGATGGGAGTTTGTTACATGGACTGCGATGATAAATGGGTATGTGAAGTTGTGGAAAGTGGAGGTTGCACGCCAATTGTTTGATGAAATGCCGAAGAGGAATAGCGTGTCGTGGAGTGTTATGATTAACGGGTATGTATTGGTCGGGTTGTTTAAAGAGGGCTGGATCTGTTTAATAGTGTGTGTTTTTTTAAGTGTAGTGTTCTTATCCTTTATATAGATCTGTCGGTGTTGTTACCATCCCAAACCAGTTATATAACTTTCTGTGGGCTTTTCGTTCATATTTAATGATTGTTTATTAATTTAGTGTGTTTCTGTTTACTGTTGGTGGGTTATTATAACCCTAACATTTATTTCACCGTCTATATTTTTTATGTTAATATTTAAGGATACTTCATTAATTTAGCGCGTTTATGTGAAAGTGTATATCGCTCATCGGCTTTTTATAAATATGTTGGTGTGTTATTATGTCATTAACACTAACTTGAACATTTGTGTGCTTGTTAACATTGAATGAGATAGGTTTGCTGCGCACACTGGTGTCCCCAAACCAGATCAAATCAATATACATGCTCCAATTGGTGTAAAGAATAAAGGGCGCGGGCTTCCAATTCGGTTTAGGTCTTTACACGAGCAAGCCATAAGTCAAAGTCAGTTGGAAAACCCCACAAGGACCTGGAAAATATGTCATCAACCTGGTCATGACTCCCGTAATCATCACATGTTTGTGATCAAAGACGACAATTCGGGGGGGGGGGGGGGACGAGCTCCTCTCAAACTGAATATATGAAAGAATAGTTTCTTTGTTAACATTTTTTTATTTGGTTGAATTATTTACAAAATTATCACTTTTATTATGCTTTGGTTTATTTTTATTATATGAAACACCGGCTATATGTTTCGATCATTCGTATTAATTTCAAGTATGGTTTGTGAAACTATAGTTCATTATTTTATTTTGTGGTTTTTACCATATTGTTCATCTAAAACAGAGCAACATTGGTGTACTTTGACCCAGTTTGTATTTATTATACTTCTCACTTCAGGTGTTTTGTAACGTCAAATAAGTACCATTCTTTAATCTTAAAAACATTTTCATGTTGTTAATATGCGAGAAAATTAGTTAACCGATGCACGATTAGGCTCATTTACATGCAACTTAAATTTGAAAAAAAAACGCACTTTCTTTTGAATTTCATTTCAAAGTGTTATAAGCTACCACTTCGCTTTATATCGTCATCCACAAAGAACACATAAAATCTTTGCATATCAGTCAAAATACCAAAACATAAAACAACCATAACATAAACATTAACTTACTTAACTTAACCCATGTTTTCAGAAACAATCTAAAACCGTAGCCAAAATATCCATAAACCATACTACATCTTAGGAAGCTTAAACGCATTCATCCAAACAAGTTTAACCAAAAAAAAAAAAAAAAACATGACTGCGCATGCCATATCAACCTAGCTTCAAGTAATCCAAGATCCTCGACTCCGCCATCTTTTCCATTTTTTATTTTTCATCTGCAGCAAGTTTATTTTGAAATGCCATGCAGTTCCTTAACCAGTATTCGTTCTCTTCTCAGGAGGTGTTACAAAATCATCATTAGAACAAATTCTCTTTGGTGTGTTTTTATTAGACATGCATATAAAAATTAGCTTGACATCAGTTACACAATTAAAGTACTCCCTACATGCATGCTTCAAATATTTTTGTAAACAAAACGTCTTACAGTTAAAGAAAGACTCCTTCAAAGGTGGTTATGGAATTCTTGAACCAGTTGTGGCTGAATTATTTCCATTCATATTCATTTGTTTGTCTACATAAAAAAGCAAACATAACTCAACAACATCTTAACATCAAAACAAACTTATTAATTTCTCATTTTCATTACCTTTCATGTTAATTGGTTTATGGAACTCTATCCCACTCCCATCTCAAACTTGTGTAGGCTATTTTTGGGCTTTTCCGAACTACACAAATTGTACATACTATTAGTTTCGACAAATACACAATTTAAATTTCGCAAAAAACCATAACAATTTTCCACAACAACACACAATAACAATTTAACACAACAGTTAACTATCTAAGTCTTACACAAACATAAAGATCATACACAAACAAAAAAACCAAAAACAAGAAACCACAACCAGCGAACAAGCAAACAGCCGGAAATTTTTGAAACACCCTAACACACACCAAATCAAACGACAACCAAAGAAACTCACATTCCAACTCAGTACAACACATTCACACAAGCACAACATATATTTGAATTACAAAAACACATCAACCTTGTTTTTTTTGTCCTGTACCAAACACCTACCAAAACCACATTATAAAACACATTAAGTGTGTTGCTGTACCACAATGCGCAGCTACAAACACCACCACTAACAGTCAGTCAAAATAAAAAAACCCGAGAAATTGGGGGCTACCAAATTACCGAATGAATACAAAATGTAAGACATGGCCCCACCTTAATTCTTCATCAATATTGACATCGCGATTACTCGGGGACTTCGTCTTATCCATTATCGTTCAATTACAAAAACCGATTGAAGTTAAGTAAAACACGCACAACGAAAAATCACCGGAATAACACTTCGACGATAATTAACAAGGACGAAAAAACATTATCAAACCAATAACAACCTGTAAACAATTTGAAAAAAAAAGCACCTCCAAACAACCAATAACACAGTAATCGATAACACACTATCACCAACCTGTAACCAAACAATAACACGTCCAATATCACACGACGCACTAGCACCTACCGATAGATGAACACACCATAACCTAGATTGGGGTTTTTTCATAATAGCAGTTAGAATTGGGGGGGTTTTTTTAAGTCACACCTTCATTATTAATCAATAGCGTAGTCGGCTTCCTTGGTGATTTTGATTCCATTGGCTTCGTCAGAGATGAACACACAGCCGTCTGCTCTGTTTTTTTTTATTCCATAAGAGAATTAAAGAAATTATTAGAGAGAGAAAGTGAAATATCAAATAAACAGCTTAAAAGCAGGACTTTCTAAAACACTATGGTTGACCATTTGAATGTAATACTAACATAAAAAGACCTTCTTACCCCTAACTCCCTTTAAATAACCAAATAAAATAAAACACAACGCATAAAAAACACACTTTCCATCTCGACCACTAGATCATCTAATCTGACGCACCAGATACCTTCTTACATTTCTTAGACACACTCCACTTCTTATTATAACTCCACCATATATATATATATAAAATTGGACAATGAACTTTGCACATAACATTGTCAAGATTCAACTAGCTTATAAACCACCGCTCCACCAGATCATATGGTTGGAAAAAATAAAAAAAAGTAGGACCTCAACCATCCAAAGGCATAATCAGAAAGGGTTAGCAGACTAAGTGGTTTTTATAAATCGTCAAACCGATAAAGTCGGCCGATCCAACTAACCCAGCTGAAGAAACGTGGATCGACTTACTAGTAGACGATCAACTTTCCTCGGGTATGAGTATACTATATCACCGATGGTTTTCCGGAGTATGAATTCTTCCACCTACAAAACGAGCAGCACCGTGAACTTACCCCTCAGAAAGGGACAGAGGGGTCCTCTTTGGGGTAACCCTCCGGTGTGAGAATAAGATATTGTAGGAGAAGATAATAATAATCTGAAAGTGAGTAAGGACTTAGAATGTATTTTCTTGCTTACCTCCCCTTGTGGAGGTGGTGTGGTATTTATAGTGTTAGGGTTTCCAATGACTGGGCTCAGACCCAATTATGGCCTTTTTGGCCTCCTCCTATTGCTTCGCGCCACGTGTCCTTAGGACACCTGGTGCTTTTTCATTGATTATTCTCTGACCAAGGTATTTCACCTGACCCATGTGCAATCACGTGGTAGCACATGGGTTTTGCTGAGTTGTCCACCCTTCATTGGCAGCTGTCAACATCAGCATATTCTTTATTCCTTAAAGGATACCTTCTGGAAGGTTGTCTGATGAGCACAATCATGGTTGTCCTTATCCTGATTTGGATAAGGACGTGGTTGATTATGTGCATGTGTGATATGCGCCTATCCTGGGGATGCGCGAGGTCTTCTCTTTATTCTCACGCGCAGATGTTTCATGCGCAGATGTGATATGCGCAAGCATATGTAATATGCGTGAGCATATGTGATATGCGCCACGCGCAGATGCGCCACGCGCAGATGTGATATGCGTGAGCATATGTGATATGCGCCACACGCAGATGCGCCACGCGCAGATGTGATATGCGTGAGCATATATGATGCGTGAGCATATGTGATACGCGTGAGCATATGTGATGCGTGAACATATGTGATATGCGTGAGCATATGTGATATGCGCCATGCACATAGGTTTTGGCTTTGTCTCTTCATGACATCCTGATTTCAAGCCTCTTGTCTATATCTTGTGGGTTGACCCGCCCCGCTCGATGTTAAGACGGGTGCATACCTCTTCACCAGCCAACCCTGTTAGATTGGTTTGTCGTTTTCTAAAACAGTTAGCATAAATGTATAATAGTGTTCGTCCAAAACTATTTTCAATGAATAACCTTTATAGTCCGAGTTAGAAACATTTATTTTCGGTTTGACATCGAAGCCGACACATCCTTTGACGTCGCAAACGAAATAGTTGTTGACCTGGACATCGAATCAAGATGTTCACAGGATAGCCGACATGATCAACGATGAAATCTTGTGCATGGTGCCCAGTTGGCAAACGGGATTAAACTTATTACAAGAAAAACGTCGGTCAGAAGCAATCAACGGTTCAATACTAATTATTAGTAATAGTCATAATAGCAATAAAATAGGTTATTTTTAGATAAGATAAAAAGGCATTTGTGCTAGTAAATATAACTTAGAAAATTTTATAGAAACAACTTGATCATTTTAGGAAAATTAAATAACAAAAGGAGAAAATAGGGAGCCAAGATTTAAAGTCTTTTTTTACTTTAAACGTTATATATTCAAACAAAATAATACAGCCCATAAACTAAAAGATAACTTTACAAAGAATATGCTCTTTGAGAGACGACAAACTGAGGACTGGATTTGTCAAAGTCAAGCCTCAACTGTATGTTAACATTTGTACATTTTAAGTCACATATTTCTTTGCTAAATAATTGGGTGCTTCAAAAAATACAAAATTTGATTTTGGCATTGTTCTAGTATTGATTATATATACGTAACTATTCATCAAATAAGGCTGGGACGATCACATCTCTATTTTTTATAAATTTTGTATCTAGGCCATGTGTTATGGGACGTTAATGTTCATTTCACATAGTTCAACTCACACCTTTCATAACACATAACTTTATCTACAGTATAAAATAACCTTGGTAAAAGAAAATATATTTATACAACTTTATTAAACACCAACATATTTATTGCCGCTATCAAACATCGAGTGTAAAACACATGAACTCCAACCCAAATCACGTAATTTGTGTAAACAAGTCAAACAGGTTGATGAGCTGTAAACAAGTTATAGTAATTCGGTTAAGCCGATCACAGATTGGTTGATAGGTAGACCTTTTAAAAAAATATTAAACTTATTCTGATTTTAAATGATTAAAGAGCTAAACACGACCAAGACCGGTCTAATTAAACTGGTCAGCGTAAGCACGTCAGATTAGACAAGAAACCTCAAAACATGACGATTTTTGTTTCAGATAGTGGCGTGTCTCGAGCCAGGAAAAAATTTCGGTAGCATAGTTAATAAATAAGGTTATAAATAGTTTATAAAGAAAAGAATATTGCTAAAAAATTAGTTAGGAAGAATTTCAAACATCAATGGCATCAACAGGAAGGGAAGTAGCCCTATGAAGATGTTTAGGAAGCAAGTCCCTATAACCACTAAATGACTCATTTTCATCTTTTATACATGTCCCTCTATCCAAACTTATATTATTAAAACCACGATACGAATGCGATGTAATTTCTAGTTGTTGATCTCTAAGTTCCATCTGATGCTTAGCTCTGAGCCACCTTAATTCCCGCTGAACCTCGTTTTCATAATCATCACACGCTTCCGGTTGGTGCAATTCCGGTTCAGGTGGATCTGGTTCCAACCATGTATCAGAATAGTGCAAGTCATCCGACTGACTCGAGACCACTGGTGCACCATCTGTCACACATTGCTCAGAAACATCAACCTGATATGTTATTTCTTCAAACCGGCCATGAACTGATGCTGACTCGTGTCTTGAACCGTTGACTGTATCTGACTGATGGTTTTCTGGTAATAAGTTTAATCCTGTTTGCCATTCGGACACCAAGCACATGATTTCACCGTTGATCATGTCAGCTATCTTGTGCACATTTTGATTCGCAATGTCCAGGTCAGCAACCATTTCGTTTGCAACGTCAAAAGCTGTATCGGCTTCAATGTCAAACCGAAAATAAATGTTGCGAACTCGGCCTATAATGTTTATTCATTGAAAATAGTTGAATAAGTTAGTTAAATTGAAAATTGATGATAGAGGTGCAAAAAGAAGGGGTCGGGTAACCAATTTGGGTCAAAAGTCAAAACGGGTCGGGTTGAGTTGACCCAGCAAACAACTTTTTACCCTAAAATCTTATTTCTTAGTAAATAATTAATGTGTATAATATTATGACGAAACCATATCATGACAAGAAAAAGGTTTAACTTTTGAATAAAACAATTTAGGAAGTTGTGTAAACCAGATTCTAGAAATCCACCTTTTGACTTACTTTGATTCACAAGTCGGGTCGGGCCAAACCACAAACATGTGTTTTCTACTTTTTAGAATCTTCTCACAAAACTAAGGTTTAGCCTTTAAGTATATTATTAGAATAATATACTTGAATGCGTTAAAAATATATTTTGGGCGAGTTTCAACCAGATTGACTCATCTGGCATATTATCTTTTAGCTAAATTTTAACTTGACCCGTTTTGAAGTCAAATATAAACAAGTTGAGAAAAACAGTCCCCCGAAAAAGCGGATACCTTCTTTATCTGCAATTCGTAGCTTCAGCACAATATCATCATCTTCGTTTCTCCTGCCTTTGATAGAAATGTTAACTTCACCAAGATGGTCAACTTCTTGACTTGTAACCAGTCCATTTTCAGGTGTTTCAAATCCACCGTGTTGATTATCCAACTCGGTTTCCCATTCATAACCAAACTCATGTAAATCATTGTCAACAAGATAACCATTACTATGATGCTGATTACTATTGAGATCGATTCCATTAAACTCTCTACAATAATCGATTGATCTCAAATCATACTCATAATCATCAGGTTGAAGAAACGGGTCTTTAAGTAGCTCTATTGCTGACTGTCTCTCAGAAACCGAAACAAGACATTTTTCAATAAATCGTCTCACTTCAGGATCCTTAACTTTGTAGAAAGCATCGGGCTTTTTCCCCTATTTATGACAAAATAATTTAAATAAGAGTTCGATAAATGAAATAGAAGATCAAAGCTCATACCGAAGTAACTTTCTTGTAGATTTGAGCAGGATGAGTGCATTCACTATAAGGATATTCAAAAGTAATCATTTCCAAAATACACATTCCAAATGCATATATATCGACCAGTTCATTATACTCCTCGGCATAAACCTCCGGAGCCATGAATTCCGGTGTTCCTGATAAGAAACAAGATCATCCACCATTATTATTATGCACTATGAACCAAGATCGTCTTTAACTTCAAGTGTTTGCAATGGCAATAATCGACTAACCAACGCAGCGAGCAGCATGAGATTTATGGAGGATAGCTGCAAGCCCCAAATCACCAATCTTAACCTCTCCTTGATTACCATTAATAAATATATTATCACATTTAAGATCTCTGTGAATCACAGGTGGATCAAGGCTGTGAAGATACACCAAACCTTTCAAGATCTGCCTACACCAGTGCTTGATTGCATTCATATTAACCTTTTTGTGCTTTTGCCTATACCTAAACCAATCACCAATAAATACATTCAAATTCTCATCAATCAGCTATTCACAGTTTGTTAGGGGTGTGCATGACACCAAAAGAACCGTTCAAAAACCAAAAAAACCGAAAAACCAAATCGTAAAAACCAAACTGAAACAAAAGCCAACGTTTTGGTTCTATAATTCTATAAAAATCAAACTTACAGTTTGGTTTTGGCTTTGCATGTAATAAAATCCGAAAAAAACCGAAACGTAACAAGAACCGACGATCTGGTTTTATATTTCTATAAAAACTAAACTTACGGTTCGGTTTTGGTTTTGCATACAATAAAAACAGAAAAAAATCAAACCGAAACAAATTCTATAAAATCTGAATTCTGAAGTCCCGAACATACGATTCTGTTTAGGTTTTGCATGTAACAAAAACCGAAAAACCTGAACCAAATTTACAGGGTTTTTCTTGTTTTAAGTAATTTATAAGCATTTCATTGATATGTAACTCATATATTTTCACCCAAATGTATAATAATTAATCAGTTATTAATTAACAAAATGATTTCGGCCCAAATTCATTATTTTCTGCCAATTTTTTTTTCAGCCTAAAATCTTAAAAATTGAAGTTTCTGTTTTTGGTTCGGTTTTAACCCAAAACCGACCCACGCCAAACCGTGCACACCCCTACAACGATTTTGTAATCATTTGATGTAAACTAACTTACTGTCTAAGAGTGCCAGAAGTAAACATCTCAGTAACAAAATTAATATTCCTGTTATCAGTATCCACCCACCAAGTATAAAACTTCATGATATTATTATGTTTCAACGTCTTCAACAGATGAATCTCACCATACAGCCTCTCAAGATCTTCTGGACTCTGCAAAAAATCATACAGCTTCACCTGATTCCACGCCACATCTATCCCATCGTACTCGTCAAAAGCCCTAAATCTGCAAAACCCCCAAATCACAATTCAAACCCTAAAAAACCCTAATTCGCAAAATTGAAGTGCTTGCTTACACTGTCTTTGAAGCTCCTTTGCCCAATATTTCATTATACTGGAACACGAATTGAAGTTCAATTGATGATATTGTTGATTAAAAATATGAAATTTATGGGAAATTAGGGTTTGTGAAGTGTTACCCGGCCGTATCTTCCGGTAGGATCTAGTTCAATGTACTCTGATTGATCTGATTCAGGGGGTTTATCATCGTTCATGCCTTGATGAAATGAAGATGATTGATTGATTGATTAATCTGGAGTTGATTGATATTATTAATAATATATATAATAATAAGCAGTGTAGATGAAATGGATTGATTGGAGGTCAGGTCATAATAATATTCTCGGTTTTATCAATTTTAGTGTTACCGAGGCATCTCATTTTATCTGTTTTGACCAGACACAATGATTTTATTTTTGGCCATTTTAGGCAATTACGAGGATAATCATGCATCTATACAAGTGTATTATACGGGTAGATGCTTGTTCGTATAAAGGACTAGGTGGCGTATACTATGCATTCATGTGCGTCTGTGCGGTCAAGTAACGTCAAACTAATACGGGGTTGATTAATAATGCAATGTGTTCATAAAGTCAGTCTAAAAGTAACATAAATATATAGAGATATCAAATTATCAATCAATCAAACAAATTACATAAATAATCATTTTGAGGTTAGTATCGTTGTATTGGCCTCTTAAACAACATGCAATCATGTATAGTTTGTAATTAGAAATCTCAAGATAAAGAAAGATCTATAATATAATGGCTAGGCAAGTTGTATAAATAGGTGATGATGGCACTAATTTTAGATTACCTCCCAAGTCAGCTTGTGTTAAGAGTGGCCTTTGCAAACATTACAAAGCTCCCTTGTAACTCTTTATTTCAAGCAATGGAAGTAACCGTAACATTTGTAAACAAGCCTTCCGATGATAATCACAACCTGGTCCAACCATTTTGGCTTAATTAGGTCGCACATCTAAGGCCATACGCGAGTTTAAAAGATAGCTCTGTAACATTTTGCTATGAGTGTAGTTTGGTGTTGATTAGTGAATTTATTTATGGAAGGTGTTACATGCAATGTATTGTAGTTAGTCTTATTTTTATGGTTTTCAATAAATTTGTTTAAAACGGTGTTCTATATCCAATAGAGTACCCTTTTTTTTATTATAAGCCACAACAAGTGGCAACCAAACAATGTCGGTACTGAGAGTTTTTAATGTAAAACACGTGTCGGTATCCTTTTGAGTATATCACAACTTTATATATTGGGTTTTAACTTTCGCTGTGATATCGAATGCCAGTACCGTAATAAAACGAGCCCACACCGACTGAATTTCCGCCTCAATGTGCGAAGAAAACTTTCTAGTTAATTTAATTGTTTAAATTTCTTAAAACCATTTTTATACTTGTTTTCAGCCGCCCATTCACCTAAAGTCAAACAGAATCTAATCAGAACTCTTGGATCATCAAACTCCAAGGTTGACATAGAGATTCAGAAGGTGCTGCCCGGTTAATACTTCACACTACTAGTTCGTACTGTTATCTCAATAGAGAGTCCATCCACCTTCATCCATGGCTTCGGGTTTCATTTATGATGTTTTTTTAAGTTTTCGAGGTGAAGATACCGGTACCACGTTTACCGATCACCTCTGTGCAGCTCTAACGCAAGCAGGAGTCCGCACTTTCAGGGACGATGATGCCATGGACCGAGGAAGACAGCTAGGACCAGAGCTGAAAAAGGCTATCCGTGATTCAGCAATTTCAATCATCGTCTTCTCAAGAAACTATGCATCTTCCAAGTGGTGTCTTGACGAGGTCTTAACCGTCATCCAAGAACAGGAGAACATATTCTCTAAGCATGAAGTCGTTCCTGTTTTCTACAAAGTGGATCCATCTGATGTCTGGAATCAAACAGGAAGCTTTGAAGAAGCATTTGGTGTGCATGACAAGATAATTGAGGCACAAACAGATCATCAGAAGAAGGCTGAATGGGTGGAGAAGGTGAAGGCGTGGAAAGATTCACTTAAAATAGCTGGAAGCTTGACAGGAATGGTATTAACTGCTGACGGGTATGCGTGCTTCCTCTTATTAGGCTTGGCAAAAAGAGCAAGTCGAGTCGTTTCATGAGTCAGAATACATTTTGATTTTTGAACATGCCAATTTAAAGCAGGTCTAATTTGGTACGGGTCAAAAAAAAGCCTGATCAAAATAGGTTTGGGTCAAATGGTTCTGACCAAAGTTGATTTGGGTCCAAATTTGTCAATTTAATTAAAGCAGACGACCAAAATCATCAAAAATATAATTAAAAACTTAACAGAATCTACATATCTAGCTTTCAGAAAAATAAATCTATCTTTCATTGTTCACAAAACCAAACCGATGAAAAATAACTTTTCCTTTTGGGTAGCAAAAAAAGTCAACCATTACACATAGTTTGACCTTCTGTTTTATAATTTACAACAGAATAAAAGGGCACAAAGTTCTCAATATTTTTAGTCACAAAAGCATTGAAAACAAGAAACAGTGCCTCTAAAAAGGATCCAAATCTAGACATTCAACACCTTATCCAGATTCCAAACCTATTTTAAAGAAATTAAAACTTTCAATCTTTAGCATCAAAAAACCATAAACACGGTTTTACCAACACAGAAAAGATAGGTACCGTTGTCACATTGTGGTGTATGCCCTGCCCCAATCTGACCGGTTCGTTCTTTTTCCTTGCCCGCTGTCACCCGTTCTAAAACTTTTATATTTTCATTTTGCCCAGTGTGACCTGTTCTAAAGTTTATATCTAACCCAAAATAACCCGTGACCATAAATTAGAAGCCCAGATTAACCGATGGCTTAGCATTTGGGCCAGGATTGCCCCTTCTGCCCCTTATCATGAAATACTAGAAATAACGAAATCATTAAAGATATATATTTATAGTCACAGGAAACCAAATCCACAGTTTCAGATGTTCTACAAGAATTATCTTTCATCTACAGATATTATGTTCAGAACTGAAAATCGGTGATTTCAGTTCAGTATGAATAATACAATAATATGCCTAATTCGAGAGGCACTACTCTCCAGTTACAATGATAATAGCTATAATTCAAGGCAAAGAAAAAGACATGACCCGAGGCCTTTGACTCCCCAAATCCAGCCCTTGACTCCGACTTTCTCTCCATTGGATACTTATCAAATTATCATTAACACAAATCACAAGACACTAACTGCTGAACTTGATCTTTGAAGGCACGAGGCCAGATTCATAGGTAACATTGTCAGTATTATAAAAAAGAAACTCAACTACAAATTCTTGTACATTGAAGACAAACTAGTTGGAATAGAGTACGATGTTGCTAAGATCGAAACATGGTTACAAGATCCATCACCTGACGCGGTTATCCTTTTTATTCACGGGATGGGAGGCATTGGAAAAACAACCATAGCCAAATGCATCTATAACACAAATTGCGATGAGTATGATGGAAGTTGCTTTCTCGCAAACATTCAACACAATGGATTGCTACGTTTGCAAAGTCAGCTTCTCTCCGAAATATTAAGGAGTGACAAGGAAGAAGTTATATGGAATCTTGATGAGGGAACTGTGAAGATTACAAATGCCTTATGCAATAAAAAAGTACTTCTCGTCCTAGATGATATCTCAACAAGACAACAATTAACAACACTACTTGGGCTACAAAAGTTTCATCCTGGAAGTAAAGTGATCATTACAACTAGGCACAAATGGTTGCTAACTTTTTTTGAACTAAATCCAAAGGTCCATACTATAAGAGTGTTAGGTCCGCGTGACTCAACTAAGCTCTTTAGTTTGTACGCCTTTCATGGAGATAACCCTATTAAACCCTATATTGCCCAATCAAAACTTGTAGTTGATCGTTGCAGAGGGCATCCCTTGGCTTTTAAAGTATTGGGCTCTTTTCTAAAAGGAAAGACCATCGATGTGTGGGAAGATGCAATGCGCAAACTAGAAGCAATTCCTAATCCCGAGGTCCAAAAACTTCTACAATTGAGCTATGACTCTCGTGAAGATACCAATGATAAAGAGTTATTCCTACATATTGCTTGTTTTTTTGTGGGTGAGCATAAAGAATTCATTGTGAAATTGTCAGCCGAATGCGATCTGTACCCTATAGTTGGGATCCAAAATCTAATGGACAGATGTCTACTTTACATTGAATATGGGAGAGTGATGATGCATCAATTAATCAAGGAGATGGGTCAAGAAGTTGTTCGCCAAGAATCACCAAAGGATCCCGGAAAAGGAAGTAGATTGTGGAACTATCAAGATTCATTTAATGTATTGAAAGAAAATGGAGTAAGCAATGCACATTTAATTTCAATATATTTACTTAATTTGTTGTGCATGTTAAACCATAGCTTACCTTTTTAAATTTATTAATTAGGGTACAAGGAAGGTGGAGGGACTTGCTCTTGATATGCAAAGGATCAAAGGAATTAATTCAACTTCAATTGTAAAGATAGACCGTGGAATGAAGCGTAGTTATGAAGATTTTAGTGGTCAGAATAAAGAAAATTTCAAGATAGGAGCAATAAAAAAGATGAAGAACCTGATGCTACTTCAACTTGACTATGCAACCTTTTCTGGAAGCTACAGAAAATTGCCCAAAAAGTTGCGATTTCTCCGTTGGCATGGGTTTCCTTTAAATTTCATACCAAGTAATGTACCTCTACACAAGTTGGTTGTTCTTGACTTGCGTTATAACAAGTTAAAACAAGTTTGGGATGGGTTCAAGGTACACATTTCTAGTGTCATCTTTCCCAGTTGAGTATTAATTATAAACTTATTTTGTTAAATGGGTCCATTTAAAAGTATTTATATGTCACAGATGGTGGGATCCCTAAAAATCCTTGATCTAAGTTATTCTGTGAAGCTTATTAAAACCCCTGATTTTGGCTGACTCCCTAGCTTGGAGAGTTTACTCCTTAAAGGATGCTTACGTTTGACTAGGGTTTCTAAATCCATATGGTACCTCCAAAGACTAGTGTTGTTAGATATAAGTGGTTGTAGAAGTTTGAACGATATTCCTTGCTTGCCAAGATCTCTTGAATCACTTCAAATGTATGGGTGCTCAAACCTTGGATGTGTGGGGCAAGTTCAATGCTTGAACTCATGTTCTCTTTTGGTGAAAATTAATATCTCAGCATGCAATCTTTATGATAATTCTTTCCCAAAGGATTGGAGTAACCTCTTCTCATTGAAGTGGTTAGATATAAGCAGCAATCATTTAACTTCATTACCAGGTTGTATCAAAAGTTTACCAACCCTTGAACTGTTGGGTTCTATACGGGTGTAGCCCCGGCCCGTCTTGGGCTGGGCAGTTGAAGACTTGAAGGGTTGAATGGGCTGGCCAACCACTCAACTTTAGTGGCCCGTTTACTTTATTTATTGTAACTTGTGGAGAAAGAAATAAACCCTAGATGCCTCCCTATATAAACCATATTGTATCATGTATTTTTGTGAGCACCTCAATAAAAGTAGAGACCCTGTTCGTTGTCCGTGGACGTAGGTTACACACCATGACCGAACCACGTAAATCCTGGCTTCATACCTTACTGCTTTACGATTTATTATTATTGTTTTGTGTGTTGCTTTGGAATTGTAATTGTGCACCAACTATTATTATATTTGCAATCAAGACTTATGTTTTGCAATTAGAATTCTGTGTTGTTTTTAGCCATTGCGACGTCACCACTAATAATATTATTATTAGTGTATCGTGATTAGAAGTCAACTCAGCCATTCCAAATTGCTATTACGGTTCGAAACAGAAGCAGGCCGCTGCTAGTGATTATTGCTGCCGGCAGCTTGTTTCAGGTTTTGATTTCGGTTTTGTTTTGGGTTATTAATTTCTGTTTACTTCTCGTCTATTCTGCTGCACGTTATATTCGTTTTAGAAATCAATTAGAAATACCGTTAAGTTCTTAAGGCCCGAGCCGTTGTATTGTATTGATTTATGTCGCCCTATCCGACTCCTTTCGGGTCAGCCGCGAACACGTAATACCTAACAAGTGGTATCAGAGCCAGTGTTGGCTCTCACTCTTTGATCTCCGGTATTATGGCTGATGAGGGTAAAACGAAAATCGAGAAGTTTGATGGACAAAACTTTGGATGGTGGAAGATGCAAATCACGGATTTGCTGATACAGAAGGATTTGGATGTGGCTTTGGAGGAACCGCCTGAGAAGATTATAGATGAGTGGAAAGCTATTGACAAGAAGGCGAAGTCAACGATTAGGCTTGCCTTGTCTATGAACGTGGCGTACAACATCTTAGACGAAACCATGGCGCGTGGAATCATGGTGGCGTTGTCAAACATGTATGAGAAACCATCGTCTGCAAATAAGGTGTTCCTAATCCGGAGTTGGTTAACACACGCATGAAAGAGGGAGGTTCTGTTACCGAACATATATACACCTTCAATTCTCACCTGAGACGTTTATCATCGGTGAAGTTCAAGATTGATGATGAATTGCAAGCTTGCATACTTTTATCTTCATTACCTGACAGTTGGTTAGGAACAATCACTGCAGTCATCAGTTCAGTTGGATCGGATCCTTTGACTTTTAACAAAGTTCGTGACTCAATTTTGAATGAAGATTCTAGAAGGAGGAATAATGGAGAATCATCAAGCACTTTGCTAAGTGCTGAAGGTAAAGGGCGGAGCAAGAACAGAGGAGGCAACAGGGGTAGATCAAAATCCAGAAAAAGAAGCAAGTCTAGGCCAAGAAAAGATATTACTTGTTGGAATTGCCAGGAGAATGGGCATTTCAGAAGTCAGTGTACTAACCCTCCGGCACCTCAACAGAAAAAGGAAGTAAATTCTACTTCGGAAGTAAATGCTACTTCAAAAGAAGTTTCAGATGATGAAGCCCTAGTCTGCTGTGTTGAGAACACAGTTGAGTCTTGGATCATGGACTCCGGAGCGTCTTTCCATCCTACGTTTAGCACAAAGAGCCTGAAGAATATCAGAACATGAAACTTTGGAAAAGTTCGTTTGGCGAATGATGAGGCTCTAGACATTACCGGGATGGGGGATATCGATTTGAAGACTCCTTTAGGAACTACATGGACTTTGAAAGATGTCAGAATAATTCCTAGGTTAAGGAAGAGGTTGATTTCTATTGGGCAACTTGACGATCAAGGTTATGGTGTTACTTTCGGAGGAGGGCAATGGAAGGTCATAAAGGGTAACTTGGTAATTGCTCGTGGGAAGAAAAAGGGTATGTTGTACATGGCAGAAATCTCAGCGGGAGAGGTAAATTCAGTGGCTAGTGGACCGAGTCCATCGTGTTTGTGGTATCAACGACTCGGTCACATGAGTGAGAAAGGTTTGAAGATACTGGCAGAGAAAGGAAAATTCCCTAATTTGAAAAAGGTGGAACTTGATACAGGGTTCTGTGAACCTTGTGTGCTCGGCAAGAAGAAACGGGTCACCTTTGTAAAATTAGGAAAAACAATTAAGGCAGAGAAGCTTGAGCTTGTTCATACTGATGTGTATGGACCAACATCAGTATCATCATTAGGAGGCTCCAACTACTACGTCACTTTCATTGATGATTCTACACGGAAGCTATGGATCTATTTTCTCAAAAACAAGTTCGAGGTATTTGATGTTTTCAAGAAATGGAAGGCAGCCATGGAGACGGAAACGAATCTGAAAGTGAAGTGTTTAAATCTGACAATGGCGGGGAGTACATCAGCAGGGAATTCGTTAACTACTGTGCTGAGAGGGGTATAAAGATGATTAATACCGTTCCAGGTACGCCACAGCAGAATGGAGTAGCTGAAAGAATTAATAGAACACTGAATAAAAGAGCTAGAGCAATAAGGTTAAATGCAGGGCTCCCAAAGACCTTCTGGGCAGATGCAGTCAACACTGCTGCATATCTTATAAATAGAGGACCGTCAGTTCCTATTGGATTCAGAATTCCAGAGGAAGTATGGAGTGGAAAAGAGGTCACATTCAAACATCTTAAAGTGTTCGGTTATGATGCTTACGTTGGGATAAAAGACACCGAGAGGGACAAGCTTTACCCTAAGGCGAAGAAGTGTACTTTTATAGGCTATGGTGACGCGAAGATGGGCTTTAGGCTTTGGGATCCAGAGGTCAGAAAAGTATGCAGGGCTCGTGATCCGGTGTTTAATGAAGCATGACTTTACAAAGATAGAAAGTCATTCACACAAGAAGTTGATAAAGAACATGTAGAGTTTGAAAATACAAGTGAGAAGGCTGATAGTCAGAGTTCAGAAACATCAGAAGAGGTTGAGGAAGAAAATGCAGATGAATTTGAGGATTTCTCTGACAGTGGGAGTTCAGAGTCTAATACTGAACAGTCTCCACTGGAACAAGAAATGGTTACACCTCAGCTAGAGGTTAGGAGGTCTTCCATAACCATTAGACCTCCTAAGAGGTATTCCCCTTTTGTTAATTACCTTCTACTGACGGAGAACGGTGAACCACAGTGTTACTCTGAAGTAATGAGTTTGAAAGACTCGTCTCAGTGGGAGTGAGCTATGAGAGAAGAGATGGATTCATTGAACAAGAACAAGACTTGGGTTCTTACACCGCTTCCAGCCGGGAAGAAAGCTCTTCAGAATCGATGGGTATTCAGGATCAAGGATGAAAGTGATGATACGAAGAGATACAAAGCACGATTGGTAGTGAAAGGGTTCCAACAAAAGAATGGGGTTGATTATAATGAGATATTTTCTCTTGTGGTAAAAATGACTACAATCAGACTAGTGCTTAGTATCGTGGCTGCAGAAAAGTTACATCTGGAGCAGCTGGATGTGAAGACAGCTTTTATGCATGGTGACCTTGAGGAGGATATCTACATGGCACAGCCAGAGGGGTTTCAAACAGTTGGTAAAGAAAACATGGTGTTCAAGTTAAGGAAGAGTCTTTATGGATTGAAGCAGGCGCCCAGGCAGTGGTATATCAAGTTTGATGATTTTATGGGCATGAATGGATACAAAAGATGTGAGATGGACCACTGCTGCTATCTCAAGAATTTCGATAGTTCCTATATCATTCTACTGCTGTATGTAGATGACATGCTGATTGCCGGTTTAGACATGTCAGAGATTAATAAGTTGAAGCGACAGATGTCTGAAGAATTTGAAATGAAATATTTAGGTCCAGCCAAGCAAATTCTTGGCATGAGCGTCACCAGAAACAAGAAGGACAGTTCTCTAACTTTATCTCAGGAGAAATACATCTGGAAAATTTTAGAGAAGTTCAACATGAGCGATGAGAAAACCACTACTCGAAGTACACCTATGGGTAGTCATATTAAACTTTCTAAGGATCAGTCTCCTAGTGCTGATGGAGAAAAGGCAGAGATGGTAAAGATTCCTTATGCATCTGCAGTGGCTAGTCTTATGTATGCAATGGTGTGCACGAGACCTGATATTGCTCACGTAGTGGGAGTTATTAGCAGGTTCATGTCAAATCCAGGGAAAGCACATTAGGAAGCAGTGAAGTGGCTGCTTAGGTACCTAAAGGGAACTTTAAAGATGGCCTTATGTTTTAAAGGCAAAGATGAAATTCTTAAAGGGTTTTCAGATGCTAACTTAGGTGGGTGCAAAGAGACTTATAAGGGTACTACGGGATATGTGTTCACTATGGGGGACACTGCAATCTGTTGGAAATCTAGACTGCAGAAGAGTGTGGCACTCTCAACCACAGAAGCTGAGTATATGGCAGCTGCTGAAGCGAGTAAGGAGCTTGTTTGGTTGAGGACTTTCTTAAAGGAATTAGGCAGGGAACAAACAGATTATCCGTTGTACTGTGATAATGAAAGTGCTGTGAAATTAGCCAAGAATCCTGTGTATCATGGGAAAACGAAGCACATTCATATGCGTTATCATTTCATTCAGGGTTTAGTCAGTGATTGGACTATTCGGTTGAACAACATTAGGGGAGACAGGAATCCGGCAGATATGTTTACCAAGGTTGTGACCTTGGACAAACTGAAGCTCTGTGTAGCTTCAGTTGGTCTCCAAGAATAGTGTTGAGGAGTTGGCGACGAACAGGTGGAAAACATGGTATATATTGAAGACTAAAGATTACTGGTACAGGTTGGTTTACATGTAGAGCAAGTGAAGACGTTCCGAGGCTCCAAGTGGGAGATTGTTGGGTTCTATACAGGTGTAGCCCCGGCCCGTCTTGGGTTGGGCAGTTGAAGACTTGAAGGGTTGAATGGGCTGGCCACCCACTCAACTTTAGTGGCCCGTTTACTTTATTTATTGTAACTTGTGGAGAAAGAAATAAACCCTAGATGTCTCCCTATATAAACCATATTGTATCATGTATTTTTGTGAGCACCTCAATAAAAGCAGAGACCTTGTTCGTTGTCCGTAGACGTAGGTTATACACCGTGACCGAACCACGTAAATCCCGTCTTCATACCTTACTGCTTTACGATTTATTATTATTGTTTTGCGTGTTGCTTTGGAATTGTAATTGTGCACGTGAACCTACTGCTCCACCAACTATTATTATATTTGCAATCAAGACTTGTGTTTTGCAATTAGAGTTTTGTGTTGTTTTTAGCCATCGCCAACGTCACCACTAATAATATTATTATTAGTGTATCGTGATTAGAAGTCAACTCAGCCATATCCAAATTGCTATTACGGTTCGAAACAGAAGCAGGCCGCTGCTAGTGATTATTGCCGCCGACAGCTTGTTTCAGGTTTTGATTTCGGTTTTGTTTTGGGTTATTAATTTCTGTTTACTTCTCGTTTATTCCGCTACACGTTATATTCGTTTTAGAAATCAATTAGAAATACCGTTAAGTTCTTAAGGCCCGAGCCGTTGTATTGTATTGATTTATGTCGCCCTATCCGACTCCTTTCGGGTCAGCCGCAAACACGTAATACCTAACATGAACGACTCGTGGCTAGTAATTGTTCACGTCTTCAGCCAGTTTTAGATGTCCCAAAATCCGTAACAGAGTTATTTATCAATGGGAATATGTCCTTGGAAATTGTGAAACCGGCACCAAATCCCTTAATGAACTTGTTCGCTCCTAATTGCGAAAACCTGCGTGAAGTCGAGGGTTGTTTTAAGCTTGAATCAATCAAAAACACTGACAAGAAAGTTATAAGATATCTTGGCTTAGAATCGACTTCAAAAGAGCACTCCATCAAAGTCAGTCTCTTACTCTTTATTGTCTGTGTTTTTCTTTTACCTGTTAATGTTATAAAAACTAAACTAACGAATGGTTTGTGCCAGGTACAGGTATCATATGAGTTTGGTATATTCAGTGCCAAATATATCATTTAGAGTTCCTTCACATCCTAAGGTGCAAGAATAAGCGGCCTGAGTGTGTGTTTCATCTCTACTTCATATTGTAGAACCTCAGAAATTGATGAGGTTGAAGTAAATAATAAGACCAAGGTCTTGGTATGGATATACACTCCAGCACTAGGTGTAACGTGTAAAAGAATGAGCAAGTTTAGTTATGTTTGGTTAAGTCTTTGGCGAACTGGCAATTTACTGGATGTTGGGGACGAAATTGATGTAAGCATTAGGCTGCATGGCAATGATGATGATAATGATGATGATGCAGTAGTAGAGGAGTGTTGTGTTAACTTCGTGTACGATGATGATGAAAAAATGGACGACACTCCTGCTGTTTTCTTCAATCACATTTCATGGGCTGACAGAATGCGAGTAGAGGTATCGGATTATGCTCATAGCGGGAAAACATATTGCTTTAATACCAGTGATATTTGCGGTGAGCTCCTAAATTGTTTAACTAATTTTAACAGAGTTGCCGAGATAACCTATTTGCTGTTGTTATGGTTAGATTCAACTGTGGATTGGTGGGGCCAAAAAGCGGGGCGGACATTCAGAAGCAATCTTGCAAGGTATGTTTTGTTAAGTTCCTTCGCATGCATCTGCTTGATGATGTTTATTTACCTTGTTATGTTGCGTAAATGCAGGAAATTAGTTGAGATTTAAAGAATAAAACATCAACCACTATTATAAGTTGTGACTATCTGATTCACTTACAGTTACCTATCACAGTCATGGCTTTGTATAAATACTTACATTTGTATATTGTATGTGAAGAGGTAGGTCCCAGCAGAGCCCAGTTGGACCCGCAAGACTCACCTTGAATAGGGACGTATGCGCAATGACCAACTGCTCCAGCAGGACCCACCATGCTCAGAGAACCTTACGCGCAGTACGCCAGCTGTACCCGCAGGGAAAGCCTCCCAATGGTGAAGTACCCCGCCTGTTCCCGCAGCTGCGGATACAAGCCATCAGGGAAGGCTACCCGCACTAACAGCAAGGCTACACGCACAAGGCATTCGCTACTTCAGTAGTCACATGAAGGAATGAGCAAGGCGGGAATACTCCCGCCTAAATGAGCCAGTCCGTATGCTTCTGGAAGGTCTTTCGTACTATACCTACTAAGGTATGGGCGGAACAGACAATTTGACCAGAGCAGCCCATGAACCAATCACAGGGTGACAGCTCACCGACAACAATACGAGGAGGAGCACCCTCTAGTACTGTTTGTCACTATTAGCCGCTGCCTACTCACCAACCCTTACGATGGGACGTGCGCAGCCTACAGTTGGTGGAACAGTGCGTAGCCGGCAGTAAAGGAACAGTATATAGCCGACCTTGTTACTGTTGGCCGTAGCCTATCCACCAACCAGCATGGCCTGTGCGTGGTCCACTGTTGGTAGAACAGGAATACTATTCAGCCGGCTGTACCTTCTAGGAAACCTACCTTCGGTTATAAATACTCCAACACCTTGGAATGGTAAGGACATCATCTGATATCTCAATCTTATCTAGCAATCTCTTAATATACACTTATATTCAGAGCAATCTAGTCTGATTCTCACGCCGGAGGGTGGTCACAAGGAGGAACCCCCCCCCCTTCTCAGTGACGAGCTTACGGTGTCTGTTTTGCAGGTCCCTTGAAGAACAACCTTCTCTGCTGGACCTCATCCTCGTGGGAAACATTACTTAAACCCCAGATTATCTATAATCTGCCCAGGGTTCACCTAGTGTTTCTTCAGTACGTCACATGAATTAAACATAAGTTAATTTTTATGCTTACTTTATTATTGACTTGACTTATTGTGTACATCTCTCTCTCTCTCTTGTTTGTATTAATTTTAATAAAGTATTAGGATATAACTCATTAAGATAGTGTTTTACAAATGGTAAATTTTTTATGTACCACTTCAATAAAAACATTGAAATTTGAGCATTCTACTCTTATTTTTTTTAACTTCAAAATTTCACATTTACACATTTTTTAACCTTAAAATTACATATATAAAATAAATATTATTTTTCTCAATATATTATGTTTAGTTATTTCGTTCAAAACATATCATTTCCCTTTGTATTATTTTACTTTAGTTTTAGATTGTCATCTTCAACCATGATTATTTTTCTCTCCTTAGAATTGGAAACCGAGATTGAGGTGAATAACGAATCCAAGCAGCTGTAGATGATTAACATGATGTTTGTTGGAAATTTGCAAGCTTTCCTATAAGGCTATAACAAATCGATTTTGATTGCCTCCATATAATTGAAATCGTGGTTCGAGTTTATTACATTAAGACTTAGGACAAAATTGGTTGGGAGAATTAATTAGTACTGGGGGGTGATTGTATATTTTGTATGCTATGTTGCATAGATTACCTCTAATGTTCTTTTGTGAGTTCAACTTAGGTTGAAGAGATTAATTCAAAAAAGTAAATTATTATAAAGTACTAGGTTACTATGAGAAGGCATCCCTTGTATTTTACGATTTTAGTTATATTTGGGAGGGTTACTTAAAGAACTAGGGTGAGTTTTGAGAACTCATCAAAAACCATCAATTTTCTTTTTTTTTTTCATATGCATTATAGATAAAAAATAAAAAAAAATTTATGTAAGCCATCTTGGATCCGATGATTACATATGTAATTTTTACTATTCATATTTTTGCAATTACAGTTACACATAGTAAAATATCGAATTACGTATATTCTTTTGTTTTCATATATATCATGAGGCAGTTGGACCATATTTATTGTGCTTAGACATTAGACTGTGAGACTTTTGCCAAGTAATTTTGAAAAACGTTAGTAGACATTTTGAATGTTTTTTTAGTGTAGAGCAGAATTTGGAAAGAGAGTGAATAAGTTATGTTTGAATGTATGGCCATATTTTTAAAATATTCGCTTATTTATAAAACATCCCTTACTAAGATCTTGATGCTTTCAAGATACTAATGAACAAGTTAAAAGTATACAAGCTATCAAATATTAACACTAAAAATATATGATGGTTTGGTTTGAATGTTAACAATTACATCCATTCATTAATAATATCTCATAAAAAGTTTGTATCTGCAAACATTGTCTCCCTGAGCATATAAATATCACATTTACAACTTCTCACTAACAAGATATGGTATCCAATTCTCGTCCAACTAATCATGGTAATGCTCACCAATATATTTTCTTACTATTATAAGCATTCACATCAGCTTCTCTATATCCATGTTTATCTCTAACATATATAGATTTTCTAAAGTTTGCATCTCCAGCAGGTTCTATGTCTCTATTTCTATCATTAATAGTAATACTGTAATGTACTATTCATCACCTCTATAAATATTGTGAGTGTATAGGAAAGAGAAAAGTAAAATAGAATAAGTATTCGTGAGTAAGCAAAAAATAGAGATAATAAAATTTAGAGATAAATCTTAAAAAAACGTGATATTCAGTTAAATTAATAATGGGAGTACCACTTACAAGTTTCCTAGTATTGATTGGGCATGATCAAAATAATGAAAAAATATTAAATAAAATATATACAACATGATAAATGCCCGTAAAAGCTGCATTTGGCCTAGTTAGACAACGAGGTCACATCGGGACACGCGACTAAATACGGTGTGATGGGGCTAGGCTAATAAAAAATCTTTTTTTTTTCTTTTTTAGTTTTAATTTGATTTTATATGTATTAGTCTTTTGTTACTTCAGCGAGATCCGTACACCACATTTTACGTGAAGTTCATATAACGACACGCCTTCTCTTTTATTATAACGTTTTGGTTTGTAAACCGACTCGCAGTGTTAAAATCAAATGTCAAAAAGTATATATAGTCATAAATATAAAAATACACATTTAATATTCTAATCTTACTAAAACTACATATTTAACATTCGCAAGACCATGTAACGTCCTAATAAGCGCCAATCCTTCTCCCCACCAGCGTTTTGTACAAAACGCCCAGCCCACCCAAAACGCCTTTCATGACTTTTTAAGGCTTTTTCCCGCACCACAACCCCGTACAAATACACATGGACAGGAGAGACCACAGGGTTTTGGGTAATCCATGTATACATACATACATTAATAATAATAATAATAACTACAAACAGAAGCCCTAATTAGAACAGGCCACTGTCTTCCTTCCCGTCACCAAACTTCCGATCCAATTCTCGGTAAGATAACCTAATTTTCATCGCCCATCAATCACTTCCGATATTATTAATTTGTTGTCTCTCGTCTCTAGATCTGTAAAGTATAATTTGTATTCAATTCTTCGATCGAATTTGATTAGCGATGAAAGAAGTAGGGAGATCTGGTGTAGATCATCATCATCATCATATAGTAAAGAAGAAAAGCTCATCTGGGTGTTTGATTATTAAACGCAAACTACCTACTACTGATTCATCATCAATCAAACAGCCTGCTAAAAGACCTAGGACTGATTCTGACTCCAGTGATGATGACTTTACACAACACCCTTATGTTCAAAACCCTCTCGATTTCGCCTTTAGTAATGTCCCGGGTCGGGAATTTGAGGCCCGGAAAAAGGCGGGCGGTGGGTTAGGGTTTGGTGAACAAGATGTGTATCTTGAGAGGAAGAGTAGGAAGGATGTGTATGATTATGATAATAATCATAGGTTGAGTTCACATCATTCGCATTATTCGCTTTGGCAAGGCGGTGGTGATCGGATGGTTTCGGGAAGCGGGAGTAGTAGTGGTAGACGGGTTTATGATGGTAGGAATGCGGGTTTGGATGCGAAAAGTAGTAATAGATTCGATGCGCCGATTAGGTTGCAAGGGAAAAATGGCGTGTTGAAGGTGATGGTGAAGAAGCATAAGCCAATACCTGTTCCGTTTCAAGATTATGAACCGGAAGAGCCGAAAGAGTCTAGGCCGGTTTTGTATAAAAAGAAACAGTTGAATGTGTTGCGTAAAGATGATGGTCACTGGGATGTTTCTAATAAAAGTAAAGCGGTTATGAGCTCTTCGATGTACCCTGGTTCGAAAAAACATGTTTTATCTAAGAGTCGAGAGATAAGTGACAGTGATGCATCATTACCTGTGAAATTGGTTAAACGTGACAGTGTTTTGCGTACTAGCAATGAAAAGGTGGTTAAAAGTGAAAAGAGATTAACTCCGTTAAGCAATAATGTTGCTTCGGTTAAAGGTAAGGAAACCAAAGTGGTTAAACGTGGCAGCGGTACTGAAAAACAGTTATTAAGAGAGAAGATCAGGAGTATGCTTCTTAGTGCAGGGTGGACTATTGATTATAGACCAAGAAGGAACCGAGATTATCTTGATGCGGTTTATATAAACACTTCTGGAACTGCTTATTGGTCGATAATCAAAGCTTATGAGGCACTTCAAAAGGAAGGAACAGATCATTCGCAAGCTGGTGGTGAATTTACACCTTTACCTGTCGAGACACTTAGTAAATTAACGAGACAAACACGCAAGAAAATCGAGAGAGAAATGAAAAACAAGAGACAATATGAAGGCAAAGGTGAAGACAGTGGTGATGATGATGATTCAAATGATAATGATTCAATGGAAACGGTTAAAAAACAGAATTTTGGGATTAATTCAGTTCAGGGGCGTAAAAGTAATAAGTTCGGTAGATGTACTTTATTAATCCGAAACGGAGGGAAACAAACCGAAAGCGATCTGTTTGTTCCATATGCAGGAAAAAGAACACTGCTTTCTTGGTTAATTGATTCTGAAACGGTTCAAGCGGGTGAAAAGGTTCAATACATGAACCGTAAGAAGACACGGGCCATGCAAGAAGGGTGGATTACAAAAGAAGGAATTCATTGTGGTTGTTGTAGTAAAATATTAACGGTTTTGAAGTTTGAGCTTCATGCAGGAAGCAAACTTAGGCAGCCATTTTTGAACATTTTTGTGCAGTCGGGAAAATCTTTGACTCAGTGTTTAATGGATGCTTGGAATAAACAAGGGGAGTTAGAAAGGAAGGGGTTTCATGCTGTTGATATGGTCGGTGATGATCCTAATGATGACACGTGCGGCTTATGTGGCGATGGTGGTGATTTGATTTGTTGTGACGGGTGTCCATCAACCTTTCATCAGAGTTGCTTAGGCATACAGGTAATAAAATATTTTTTTTGACAGTTTACTGGATCTTTTGTGCAAAATAATTAGATAGATGACATATAGGGGTGTGCATTGGTCGGTTTGCGTGGGCTTTGAACTTTTTGGCTTAAAACCAAACCAAAAACCAAAAGTTAGTTTTTTGGGTTTTTGAAAATCTTTCGGTTTATTTGGTTTTAGGTTCTCATAATGTGTTCCGTTTAGTTTTAGTTTTTTAGCTATACCATTGGATTTGAAAAATATTGGGCCGAAAAAGAATTTGGGCTTGAAGCATTTGGCCTAACTTTTTTTTCTTTTTTTCTTTTGTTAATTAACGATTAATTGCTTATTACACATTTGGACCTAAAGTTTCTTTGGCTACATTTGTTAAGTTCTTATAAATGACTTAAAATCGGGTTTTCCGGCTGTTTTTGGTTCGGTTTTGTTTTTTTTTCTGTTGTACCATTTCGGCTTGCAAGTATTGGGCCAACAAGA
Organism: Bidens hawaiensis; assembly: GCF_021521415.1. Classification (NCBI taxonomy): domain Eukaryota; kingdom Viridiplantae; phylum Streptophyta; class Magnoliopsida; order Asterales; family Asteraceae; genus Bidens; species Bidens hawaiensis. The sequence goes on along the minus strand of NW_027498214.1, from coordinate 5,471 downwards.
TGAGGGTCTGAAAGTTTGGGCCAAAAGAGAGGGGGGGGGGGACTGAAAGGCTGGGCCAAAAAACTTAGGGCCTGAAATTTTGGGTCTAAGTTCTTTTTGTTAACGAGCAAGCTTACCCCCGCGATGCTGCGTGGTTTTATCGCCTCCAGTAGTACGCAAGTATTGCAGACGAACATGACTAACTTGTTATCATTAGAGATGTTGTGTCGCACGTGTTACCTATTGTGTAATATCGGCGTTTTTTTAATTTATTTTAATGCTTTATTGTATATTTTGACAAAAAAGTTAATGCTTTTATATATAAATTTAGTTTATAAAAAGTATTGTTCAGTAAGCAAATAAAAATTAAGTAAAGATTTGTTAAGTAAGAAAATCTATATAAATTTCTACCTTCCACAATATATCCTACTCATTTGGGAATACAATTACTCAAGAAAATGTTATAGGTTATGAGATACCCCTTCTAAAAGAATTGGTGTCCATTTGAGTTTATACGAAAAGGTGTGTCGTTCGCATGTCGATTGGTTTTTATAAGGAGAGTTTTGAAAATACTTGCGTATGAATTGGGATCATTGGATCTTGTGTGGTATGGAAATTTCATGCATAAATCAAATGAAGGAGAGTTCTATTTATAGGAAACCAAACACGCCGCCCTATCCATTGCATCCTTTCTTGAAAGGATATACTATTTCTCTTTATTAATAAAGTGAATTATTAGTTTAACTTTAATTGTTGCGTTGGTTCCATAATCTTTGTCGCTTCACTTTATTTAATAAACAAAATGAAATATTGTGAATTCATGCAAGCGGTTGTTGATTAAAGCGGTGGCTTTAATTTGGCGTAACGAAATAGTGCAACGTTTCACTTCCTGCACATGTGTATTTTTCAATTTTAATACAAACGTATATTATAATAATACTTAAAATTGAGAAATACACACGTGCAGTAAGTGAAACGTTGCATTAAGTTAAAAGCATCCGCTTTACTTAGCAACCGCTTGCATGAATTCACAATATTTCATTTTGTTTATTAAATAAAGTGAAGCGACAAAGATTATGGAACCAACGCAACGATTTAAGTTAAACTAATAATTCACTTTATTAATAAAAGAGAAACAACATATCCTTTTTGTAAAGGATGTAATGGTTCGGATGGGGTATTTGGTTTCCGATAGGACCCTCCATTTGATTTATGCATAGAATTTTCATACTTCACAAAATCCAATGATCTCAATTCACACACAAGTATTTTCAAAACTCTCTTTTTTATATAAATAGCAACCGACATGCGAACGACACCTTTTTGTATAAACTCAAATGGACACCAATTCTTTTAGAGGGGGTATCTCATAGCCTATAAATACAGTGCCTTTCATTTTTCACATCGAAAAATCAAACATGCATCTATAACATTTTCTTGAGTGATTGTATTCCCAAATGAGTAGGATATATTGTGGAAGTAAGGTAGATATTCTTAACAAATCTTTACTTAATTTTTATTTGCTTACGTAACAAAACTTTATTTAACTTTTATAACTAAATTTATATAGAAAAGCATTAAATTTTGTCAAAATATACAATAGAACATTAAAATAAGTTAAAAAATGTTGGTATTTGACAATAAGTAGCACGTGCGGCAGCCGTGTTTATGTACAATACTTGCGAATTATTGGAGGCGATAAATCCCTGCGGGTAAGCTTGCTCGTTGTATATATATTTACTTTTGAATATGGGGAAAGCACCATTTTACCTCTCAGTTCTTATTGGAAGTATTACGATGTTCAATTTATTAAGTTCTTAAAATTAGGTTTTTTCAATTTGGTTTGGATTTTGCAGTTTTGTTGATATCAAGACCGAAAAATCGGCTTTTTAAGAAACATGAAACCATACTGTTGGTTTTTTTACTGGATTCCGTTTTTTCGGTTTTGTGCACGCCCCTAGTAGGTTGGGTTGGCCTGAAACACTTTTTGCCTTTCAGATTTAATTTAAAGAATAACCAGTGTGTCATTATTACCGACATTTTTTATAAATAGAATGATTTAGGAGGCTTTATGCATTGAAAGTACACTTTTGGCGATATCTATTTGACCCGTTATAAATATCACCTGAATTAATTCAGTTGACACATTCATGAGTAAACGGGCCAAGCTTGCCACCTTTTAATTTTCGTGAATGAAATGTTCAAAGATTCCATCTTTCTTGATTGATCAGCTTCTTATTTTCCCATCATTTCAGATGCTTCCTCAAGGTGATTGGCACTGTCCAAACTGCTCGTGTAAATATTGTGAAACAGTCACTGAAGCTGCTGTTAAAACTGAAAGCACGCTTCTTGTGTGTCACATGTGTGAGAAAAAATGTAATGCTGCACTCTTGAGACTGTCTCCTAGTCTTTGTTTGTGTTCATCCTTTTCTAGTGAAAATTTCGACCCATTTCTTTATGCGTCATATGGGTCAAATAATAATATTTGGTTGGTTTCAGATCATAAATCATGCAGCATGGAGATGGATGACAAGAATCCTATCGATCCCACAGATCCAAACTTGTTTTTTTGTGACCACAAGTGCCTGCAGGTACTAAACTTCTTTCTTGTGTTCTGAGTTGGATACTGTTTTTTACTATTTTGACCTTTTACAACCTAAATGGGATAAAATTGTAATTATCTTGAAATTTTTCAGCTATACGACGACTTCCAGAAGCTTGTTGGGGTGAAACATGAACTAGATTCTGGGTTCTCATGGAGTTTTATTCATCGATCAGATGTATCAGCAGCAGCAGCAGATACTTGTTCATCCATAGAAATATCTCAGAAGGTGGAATGCAATTCTAAGCTAGCTGTTGCTCTTTCAGTCATAGACGAGTGCTTTATGCCTATTGCTGATAGGAGAAGCGGGCTCAACTTAATTCATAACGTTGTTTACAATTGTGGGTAAGTTATATTGCCCGTTTGCCTTGTTAGAGAAAAAACATAACCTGATGGTTTTTATTGGTTATTATTGTCGGTAGGATGCACAATTGGGCTTTTTAAATGCCATGACAAACTTGGAAAATAATTATTTGCATATTCTTTGTGGCGCCTAAATCATTAATTTTTTCAATATTTTTTAGGTCAAACTTCAACCGATTAAACTATAGTGGCTTCTTTACAGCTGTTTTGGAGAGGGCTGATGAAATAGTTTGTGCTGCATCCATCAGGTATGAATGACTAATGCGTTAAATATGAACTTGAAAACCGTATTATAAATAATCTAGATATTTTATTAGTGGTAGATTTATTAGGTTTGATATGCATTAATAATCTAGCTTTGTTGATCAGGATCCATGGGACCCAACTAGCAGAGATGCCATTTATTGGGACCCGCCATGTATACAGACGCCAAGGAATGTGCCGACGGTTGTTATCAGTTATTGAATCAGTAAGGAGAATCCTCTGTAGATTCTATATTCATTTCTCTACTTTAATTTGTTTAGCTTTTAAAATGTTTTGATAAATCGCAAAACCTTTACCTAATCCCACTTGTTAGCGGGGTATTGGTGGGGCCCGCGCATTTTCGTTAACGGGCACTCATGGTTATTAATAAGCATTTACTTATGTAATGTTTTTTTTTCAGGCATTGGCTTCTCTTCATATCGAGAAATTGATTATTCCTGCAATTGCTGAACACATGCATACATGGACTGATGTTTTTGGTTTCAAACCTCTTGAAGAATCCCACAAACAAGAAATGAGATCCATTAACATGTTGGTGTTTCCTGGAACCGATATGCTGCAAAAATCATTAGATAAGACAAATATTCAAATAAAAATATCAGAACCTGTTTCTCCTGTTGATAAGGAATTAAGTGAAAAAACGGGTCCAACAAATTCAGATTCCCATGATTCCACCCGTTCTGTTAAAAATGGCACTCCCATGGTACAATCTGATTTCATTGAAGCAGTGCAAGATGCCAGGCTGACTATTGACAAAACTGCTGATGCTGATTCTAACTCCGAAGTAGATGGATTTGCTGTGCCGATTTGCAATTTCGTTCCACTGCCAGAATCGGATTCCGTAGATGCAAAATGTGAAACCCGTGTGGAAGGATGTGTTTCCGAGAACCCTGGTTTACTTTCAGGAACAGAATCTGATACCATCATTAATATTACATCATAAGAGTCACTTATGTTGTTTTCCCGGATATTGTTTTTGAACCATAATGGTGATGCTGGCTGGTAAACTAAAGAGAAATATATATATTGAAGTTGCAGAGCCCTTTTGTGTGCAGAAGTTGAAATACTGAATTGGTTGATGAGATTTGAATTTGCGTTGTTGTATTATATCATTGATGTTACAATAAACCGTGTATTCTAAGCCATGAACCCTAAAATGCGTATAGGTTAAGAAGTTTTGTGCGGATCCCGGTTTTATGAAGAATTGAGGATATAAATTTGTGTTCAGTGTATATTCATCGTGTAACGAAGTGCATTGTTCAAACCATGTTTATCTTATTTGTAATGTGGCTGGCTATTGCTAACATGGTATGTGATTCATGATTTTTCAGTTGTATGTGTTTCATTACTTTTCAGTTTCTAAGACACCTAAATTTGCATTGAATGTTGAATAGATATTCTTGTTTTGTTAATACATTAAATTATATTAATATATTAAATATTAATAGTATATATTAGATTGAATTACTCAAGTAAGAATAGAAGATATTAAGTATTAAAATAGTTAAGTAATTGATAAAGGGTGAGTTGGTCATGTGATGTGATGTTACACGGGCGTATAGGCAGTGGCGGAGCCACATATAGCCAACCGGGTTCGTTCGAACCTAGTATTTTTGGTTTATATATAACTTATAGTATCGAGTTAACAAGCGAACATATTCTTTTTTGACGAACGAACCCAATATCTTTTCAAAAATATATATTCGAACCCATTGATTGTTATAAATTTAGTTAAAAATGATTATAGTAATGAATATTTTTTTCATAAAATATAGAAAACTATAAAAATTACTATCATTATAAACGGGTCAATAATACATATATAGATTATAAAAAAAAAGGCCAAACTTATTCATAGAGTGAGTCAATAAACCCAACCCAATTAAGATTCTTAAAGATAATACATGACTAAAAGCTAAACAAAAAATACAAAAACGACGGATCAGTTTATGTTTCTATCGAACATATGAGTACGACCCTCACCTCATCTCATCGCCTTTGGCAGTTCGCCTAAAGGCTTCAACAAACACCTCACAACCTCAACCCTCACCTGTCAGGCTTCAACCAGACAACGGTTGGCGGGCTCTTTTTTAATTATTATTTAATATGACTTTGTATTTTATTGAATGTTGGCGATGTATATTTGTTATAATAATGATATTGCATTTTATTTATCTTACTGAATGAGCGACCTAACCCGACCCAGTTGGGCCCGAAAACTTTTGACGCCGGAGAAATATCAAGCACAAAAAAATCTCAAACC